>NW_019416867.1:20402-220057 GCF_000390285.2 Anoplophora glabripennis
ATATTTACTTTTATATTCCTCGTTGACAGTCAATTGACAGCTGTCAACTGTCAATTTTGCCAATCTGGCATGAGAATTGAATTCAGCTCCCTCAAAAGCCCAAACTCTCAATGTGAAAAGAGAATATTTACTTTTCTATTCTTCGTTGACAGTGTATTGACAGCTGTCAACGGTCAATTTGTCCAATCTGACATGAGGGTTGAATCCAGTGACCTCAAAAACATTACCCTATATATTAGAATAATTAAAATATGCTTTTGACATCTGTAAATAGTATTGAAAATGAATAGTTTTGCAACGGGTCAGGGGAGCTTTGGCAGCTCCGTAGCTGCCAAAATGTTCATTTTGGCACTTTGTGCCCATGGAGACTTTTGTTCAGGATGACAAAATCTACAACATATCAAAAATTCAGACAATTTGACAGAAACCCAATTTCCATAAGATTATTGTGGGGTCCTTTCTTTCGGAAAAACAAAAAAATATGGGTCTCGTAAAATTCAAAGTACATTAATATCCCAAAGTTTAAAAAAAACCGAAGATATCAATTTTTTTGTTCGTTGGACAGTACCACAAATATATACAAATAAAAGTAGGCTATTTAAAGGGGTTTGTGTTCACGAATGCTGCACGTTCTATACAAATCACCAACTAATTCTATATTAAAGTATGTTAATAATAAATAGAGACTAACTCGTAGTTATATCCTCTCAAACGTAGTTCCTTATAAACGTCTTTAGTTTTCAAGGGAAAATCAGTGTTATGAGATAAAAGAGGTTCATCGAATGCCCGTATAGTAGAGCAACATCCTTTGTCATCTAACAGGGAAATCCTTCCTTTAACGACTACCGTATTGCCTTCGACAATTTCAAAATTGCCGGTGCCACGGTAAATCACCACTTCCAACACGAGTTGGCGTTTTTGGGATACAGTCGTAGCCCTCATGAATCTACAGTTTTCGAATACTATTCGCATGTCATGGAAAGATATTTTACTAATATTTGCAAATGCGTCCCACACAAGATATAAATATCCCATGGCGGGAAATAGGTTTCTACCTAAAATACGTAAAAATTAACTTGCGTCACTCGTCTATTTAAATAACTTACCATCTATGACGTGTCCAGTAATGTACGCCCATTCGTGATCCACGGATTTAATATGGTAGCGTTTCCATCCGAGTTCAGCCTGTCGTATTAATTCTACGTCAAAACGTGGAACGAATTTTTCCCTTCTGTGAAGCCATTTGATGTATGGGGAAATCATCTCCGTCCCTCTGCTTACTGGAAATTGTATCGGGGGATACAATCTGCTGATTTGCGGATTACAACCTAATTCGTATAATCTAAAAGAAAAAGTATTAAGCTTTATTCTTTGTAAAAACTGTCCGCGTTGTACCTCCCCAGAGTTTCCATTAATTCGATGAGGCAGTTCCCTTTTTTTTTGTCGAAAAGGGAAACTATGGGACGGTCCTCGGATGTATCTGATGGTCCGCTACCAATTCGAAAGGTCACCGAATCTAAGTCCATTTTTTCGGTACCTCGAAATCTGTCCTGACTTAGAGAGTTTACACAATTTGTAGCCCATTCGGTTGTTCCCTGATCTTTGAATACTTTTTTATCGGCCAATGTATTTGATAATTTATTTATAAGGTCTTTCTCTAGAATATAATTTTTACGTATATGCCCTATACACCTCCAATATTTAGTAAATAGCTAACTAAGGTCATTCGTCAAATTTATTAGTTCACGGCAGTGTGTTACGAATAATATAGCTACTTAGATGTCTATCTACAGATATGTTTTGATTATTGGTGGTGTGACAAGATAATACTACAGTAAAGTATTGTCAAGAGGCAATATAAATAACTAATTATGACTTACTCGTCGTTGATGAGTCCAAATATAAGTTCAAGCTATCAAAAGCAGAATGCAAATTATCCCTGTTGGCATTACCATTGCTATCTAGATCAGTGTAGGTCTAAACCAAATTATTTTAGTAACGTGAAAATAACTGCCATAACAAAATACAAGTGACTCACCTGCAAAATGTTCGTTTTTTCATTGCTGTTGTTGTTGTTGTTGTTATTTACAGCCTCATCTATAACCAAAGCACAATTAACAGTTTCTTCTAAAGATAGAAGATCATTGCAGTATGAAGAAAGTAACCCTCCAAAAGAATAACTCAGGTAAGCCTTTGGTTTTATGCATAATAAATTCAGAACCTCTATTATACCAGCTTGTACCACAATACTGCCCAACACTTGACTGCTATTTTTTTCTGCAACTCTCCTATTAAGTAACAAATCCCAGATGTGGACTCCTTTAGTCGATAGATTATTTTGTAACCTAAAAAGATAAATATCGCCAATAAAGTAATGGTTTTATCCTTTGCGGAACGTATAAAGAAACGAATTTTGTATATTGTATTTTTTCTACAAAATAAGTGAAAGCGTAAAGTCACAATATTGATAATAACTTATCACTAGTAAATTTGAAGATTATTTCAGGGCTTTACTGCCAAGAGAACAAAGCAAAACGGTTTAATGTAAAAACATATTCTCTTGCCACGTATTGGCGTGATATTTGTCGCCATTACCTTTGAATGAAAGCAGAAAAAGTGGGCAAAACCATCAATTGGTGCCCGATGTTACGCCAATTATCCAATTCTCCAAAAACAATATAAAGGGGTTTACAAGACCCCGGAGAACATTTCAAGGACCTACTAATCTCTCCTGTCTTTGTTACTATTGCGTAGCCTCTATACAAATGATCCTCCACATTTCTTCTACAAACCAAAAAATTAGTGTCATACTGATTAGATTTGTTGGATTTAAGTGACATTCTCAAACAATTTACCTATATCCTTCATGTAGTAATCCAACAAACTCGGCGTCCAGTCCATTGCGAGAAACAGCATCCAGTAAAGCGTTTACAGCCTCAGTTGTTCTTCCACTCACACAAACCAACCTTGGAAGGTTATCTTCCGGTAATCCTTTATTAATTTTTTCTTTCGGGTTCCTTTTGAGCAGCACGTGACAGTTACTGCCACCAAACCCGAAACTGCTAACGCCTGAATTTATCAAATGCAAAAGCATAAGTAACTTAATATCTCATTTATAAACCTACTGAAGTAAAAAAAAATGTTGCTGATGCCAAGTTACCTATCAAGCTCCTATCATCCTCAAATGGCATTTTATCTACGACCACCTTCATCCTACCTTCTACAATTCCTTTTATTTCTTTTCTGGGTGTAGTAAAGTTGAGGTTTGGTGGAATAAAGCCGGATTCCATTGCTATTATACACTGCAACATAATTTACAGATAGACTGAAATCGTTTTTCCATTTTACAGTATTTATTGCAAAATGTATAAACCTAGATAGCATCAGTTATCCCCAGGATATTCCGTTAATGTATGTATATCTGCAATAATATTCAGACATCATCAGACTGTCCCAAGGATAGCATATACTCGTAGTCGTGGGACACCTGGAGGATTGGATGTCCGAAATGGCACAACATTTAAATATAGCATATAGTCCAAAGCATATATCCATGCGATGGAATATCCTAAGGATACAGTGATTTGTAAGACGTCCTTGGGACATGGAGTATATCCTACCAGATATCCTAATGACATCTTTAGGTTTATGTTTTTTTGGGAAATAACATATTAATTTAAAACCAACCTTTGTGATAGAACATAGACCCGAAGCAGCTTCTGAGTGCCCAATATTGGATTTGACTGAACCAATCAGCAGCGGTTGTTTTCGATGCTTCGTAAAGACCGTGTCGATAGCATAACACTCTTCTGGATCACCAACGACAGTAGCTGGAGAAACAGCCACATTACAGTTACAATTAAATGTTTTTTCCAAGGATTACTTACAAGTTCCATGAGTCTCTAGATAGCTCAAACTGCACTTGTCTACGTCGCATTGATTATAAAATTCGGTCAGTAGATCTATTTGAGCGGGAGCCGATGGAAATGTTATGCCTTGCTCTTTGTATCCATCGGAGTTTGTTCCGATGTGGACCAGTTGCCCGTAGGCCCTTTTAGCAGATTTAGATTTTTGTAGGACTACAGAAATGACCGCTTCTGATCTAGCATAGCCATCACCTCGAGCGTCGAAACATTTGCATACGCCGTCGTGACTTAAAACTCCCAACCTTGAAAAAATTTACACTTTAATTAAAAGAATATTATTTTAACAGTTTTGTTTATTTTACCTTGAAAACTGCATTGTTACGAAAGGATGTAAACAAAGTTGTGTACCGGCCACAATTGCAGCGTCGACTTCTCCAAGCCGAATAGCCCTATATGCGTGCTCCAGAGCGTACAAAGAACTGCTGCAAGCAGAGTCTAATCTATATGACGGCCCTTTCAGTTTTAAAAAGTAACTGAGCCGATGTGCCATCATGGATCGCTCCGATCTACAACACATCAAATATTTATCGGTGGAGGACAAATCGATAGACTTTTTTCATACTCACCCCGTCACTGCGTAAGTTTGACTCGCCATATTATCCCAGTACCACACCTTGTCGTTCTCACTGAAGCATGACCCAACGAAAACACCAGTGTTGGTGCCTTCGAGATCTGAAGGGTGCATCCCTGCATCAAAGATAGCCTCGATCGTTCTTTCTTGAAGAAGACTAGTCATCGTATCCAGAGAATGAGATTGTCTCTCATGTACACCTGGAATGGGAAAAGAAGTAATTCATCTTCGAGATAATATCGTTTCCATAAAGGTTTGAATAGTGTGCAAATATGTGTAGGCATTTCGCAGGAAATAATTTTGTAAGTCTAGGGATGGAAAACGAAGAAACCAAACCGTTCGAGAGGAAGATAAAGAGGAAAATGAGAATCACTACGAATAAGGGAGATGATGACACGAAGTGGTTAGTGAAGGTGAATATATAACGTGGGAATTTAATCAGGGTGAGCTAAATTATCTTATTTGCAACTTAGCTTTACCAAAAGAAGCAGCTGAATATTTGTTAAAGAACTGGAAAAGAATAATCCTCTAATCTGAGTGAATCAAATCGAAATGGTTACTTGTCTGGTAGCTTTTTCTCCAATGTTTTTAATTAAATATTGTGATCACATTATATTCCTTCTAAAGTAGGTGCAATATATGCACTGAACAGGAGGGAAGAGAGTTTGGGAGACAATGTTGGAGATATGGGAAGACAAGAATAGTTACGTTCTCATCAATATCATATGAGAATATAAAGTGCAGCAACGGGCCCAAAACAGATCCTTGAGGCGCTCCCGACTAGAACCCGTATGTACTACTTCATATTTTGAGTATTATGTAACGGAAGAAGTTATATTAAAAAATTGATTATTATTACACATACCAAAATATCCAGAATCGTATTTGTCGATTTCAGGAATAGTCCCAGAACGTGTTGGCATTTCGGGGTGGTCATAGTCCCATCTTCGATTTGGCGTTACCATATTTACCTTATTAAATAAGTTTTCTTTAAATTCGTTGACGTTCATCGAATTTGGAAAAGCGCCGGATAAACCTGAGAAACAAAAACAGATGTGACGAATGAATTGGAAAGGATATTTAGCGTACCTGATATAACAATTTCTTCTCCTTGTAAAGGATCTGATATCATTCTTCCTCCTTTCAGATTATAATCCATGGTTTGTTCATTTCCGCCACCAGTACCACATTTTCGTTTTTCAAACATTTCCAGTCTAATGAAAAAGCAACTATTGTTATATTTAAATGTAGTTATTTGATTGGTACAACGACGTTCTTGTTACACTAAGCCAAATAAGCTGATCGTCTTGTATTTATAGATTATTTATCAATGAATTAATTTCGGTACTCGTTAAAATTCCAAAAGGATGTGACATATCTATATGCATACTGTGAGGTAACAGAAAATTTTAGAATGCGTTATAACCAAAAACAGTTAATTTAATCCAATGAAAATAATTTATAATATGTATATTGCAACCTTTATGAAACAAAATACGTAATAACTGTGAATTGGATCCTGGAACTATGAGCCCTGTTGATTAAAATTTTGAAAATATTAGCTTAAAAAAATCACATTCCAAATATTTATTATGCGTGTTTTTTCCTCTTGACGTTTTAAATCAGATTATTTATACTGTTGAATTTGAATAGCATTTAATAATTTTACATGACCGATGTTATATAAATTTTGACAAATTTCTTTTGTTCCAATTCACACACAAACTTCCAGAATAATAACAGTTTATATTATAAATAATTTATGCACATAAATATGTTTGCATGTAAAATTAAATGTACATATTGAACGCATCTTTTATTCAGTTGCACGAAAGGATATAAACATTTCTTTATTTCATTGTTAGTGGTTTATTTGGACTATTTACAGCAACACTACGTTCAAACAAAGGCACTTGCTATCATTACCAATTCACTTTGAAATGTAGTTAATAATTGAAAATCCCTATTCGTCTACGTGTTTGAATCTTTTTCTAATTGTGTGATTTTACTACAAGAGAAGTAGCTGACATCGTTTACGTATTTTCCTTTTATAATGGAAAGAGTTGCAGACCATTGCAGCTGTAATTGATGCAGTCTTGAAGCAGTGTGCAAGCTCTTCATCCTGGGGATGCTCAGTTACGTACCTACACGTTTTTGTCAGTGGCTTATTAGAATGAGAAACGACGATCCTAATTTTATTTCGTCTATTTTATGGACGATGAAGCGATTTTTACCAGATAGGACATAACAAATTTTCGAGATCTGCATCATTATTCATGTTAAAAGAAGCAGAAGATTTCCAGCAGCGATTTTCTATCAATATACGGAGAGATACTGTACTGGAATTACAATAACTCGATAATCACATGAACGCAAATGGTTACAAGGACTTTTTCTAACACCACCTTCTGCATGATGTCCTAGAAGACATCTCGTTAAATATATGTTCTTCCAAAACATATTGTATGCTAATACTTGGTGCACTTTATTTGACCCTAGGTGAATTTCAAATTTGGTTTTGTTGAGTTTTTCGTCGAGTATATTTGTTGAGATACTACTTATGCTAATTTTCATTAATGATTTTTTTAATCGTCACCAGAGATGAAGTAAGCAAACAAGCTTAATTTTTATTTAAAAACTACTACTGATACATAAATACTTTATTTGTTCAAATACTTTTTTGTATTTTTGGTAAAAATTATATTCTATTTACAATAATTATACACAATAATTGTTTTATTTTTTTCATTAATATAATAAAATTTAATTAAACGATACGATATTTTTCATAAATTTGTGTTTAATACCGTCAGTTCACGTTAATCAATTTCAAAAACAAGTTTGTAGGATTTTTATGGATTTTTAATTGACAGTGCCAATCGTGCAAAGTTACCTTGTAGCTAATAAAAGAATTTTTCCCTTTCAACCCCTAAAAACCACCCCTGTATTGACAAAAATGGTAAAAAATGGAAATTGTACAGCGTTTACTGCTCATTTTTCCTTAAAAAATATGAGCAACCCATCTGTTGTGAATCACCGTGTAGATATGTGTTACCTTGACCTGCTCTACGGATTTTTATTTAGTCATGTCCTGTTATTGTTTTTTTACTTATTTTAGGGAGTTTCGTATCCTAGACATATAAATATGTATTATATAGTACTTAACATGCGACATTTGAATTTAAAAATGATAATTTTAATAATATATAACGATTATGCCATTCATTGATTCCAATTTCATTCTAATTTTTTATTGTCTAAATCAAGATTAAAATTTAACCACAGGACAAACGTATGACGTAAAATTAACAAGTTGTAGACACGGGAAACGACCTATGATTTCACAAAAATTATGATTTACTGTGAGGTTCTATAAAGAGGCCAAACGAAAGTCTATAATTTCCACAAAAAAAGTCCAATATTATTTTTGCCCTCACATTTTAGACATGTGAAACGGGTATATCTAGATGAGACTTTTCTTGGTATATGAATTGGACGCAGAGGGGAAGGGTAATTGAATGGTCAGCTAGGTCTCCCGACATGACCCCGCTTGACTTTTTTGTGTGGGGTCATATAAAAAAAGTAGTCTACATAAATAGGCCGCAAAATATCGAAGAGTTGCTGGAAAGGATAAGGCTTGAAATTTCCATTATTCCTCTCAACACCCGTTTAGATTCACTACAAAATTTTGTTCGGCGAATTCATTACTGTTAGCAGATAAATGGTGAACGCTTTGAGCACCTTATAAAATAGAATTCCAAAGAAAATATTTGTCGTTTTCATAAAATTTGAAATATCCAGGAAATCATTAAAAAATAATTTTTTTCCGTTTCATGCATTTTTATCAACCCTGAACTATTATGCTTTTTTATTTTCTATAAAAAAGTAATCATAAAATTAAATCATATCCATATCCTCTACCTTGTGTTGTTTTCAAAATAAATATCCATAATTTGGGGCCATTTTTCATTTATAAATTTGAGAGTATAAAAAGTTACTTTCAAAGTTCGATATCTCGTTAAATTTAAGTACACGATGTGCTTATGAGTTTTGTTTAGAATTTCGAGAATAGAAATCTAGAATAATACACAGGGTGTTCCATTAAATAAAAAGCAACTTTGTCGCAAACCTTATGGAAAGCGTAGCAATGTCGTGATATATATTTCGGAAACGAAATTGATCGTTCAACATTTACGGAGGTCAGAGACGTATATCTAAAATAGTCAACTACTTCAAATTTTAGTAATCCCACTATTCGCGTCATTGTGCAAAAACATGTACTTATATATCTGCTGCAGATCTGAAGCTTCGCATCGATCAATTTATTCGATACGTATCTAGCGGTGAACAATCCAGGTTTTGTGCGTGTGTGAGTGAGTTTTAAGCTTTGCTTGGTCGTGTGTAGGGCAAGTGTTTTTATGGCAGTCAGCAGCATTGTGTATCATGAGCACAGAGCGGCACACGGCTCGACCACAAATTTAGCCTATATGTATTTATTTGATTGTGGCCATAAAGTTTCCGATATCTAGCCATGATATCTTAAAACTCAATCCTGAAAATTATGTGGAATTATGTAAAAACAAATGTCCAACCAACAAACATTTTGTAATTCTTTGTATATATTTGCATTTTTATTCGTGGTCTAAACCTATTGTTAAAAGACACAAATAATTCAGTAGAAATTGATATTCAAGGGTGTATAAATAGCTTATTTATAATTTGGCGAGATAGCGTATCTTTAATCCTGATCCTTGGCAAGCAAAACACATCCAAGAGAAGAGAATTATTGGTTTTATTCATTTTCACGATGATACATAGAACAACTGTTGTTATTATCCTGGTGTATATAACAATTCAAGTTACAGATTGTGGACGGTACGGAGGTAAATATATAATTATTTGTACAAAACATGAAAATGCATATATATCTTTCTACTTTTGTGTTTTAATTATCTGTAGCATATGTGACTAAACTAGGGTAATTAATTTACATTTAAAGAAATAATAGTTATTTATTTATTAACTATACTTTGCCTACTAGGGTTATTTGTGTATCAAATTAAACCTCAATATTTCGTATTTTATCTCAAGTATTTTTTATTCAATAGCAGGCCGATTGCACTCAAGAAGATATAGTCGACTTAGACCTGGTTCCTCCACACATTCTCATCCGACACATTATAGCTATCATCCACATATAACAACATTTAAATACAACCCTCCGTATAGGGTGAGACCTGTGGGTTTTATACTGACATCAAAATCACCAATATCAAATAACGACAAAGGTTTATTTTTTAACTTTAAAATTTTTAAGAATATCTCCTATAATAATTAATATAATTTTGTGAGCATAATTTACGCGTAAAGGGTAAATTTAATATAAAAAAGGAAACTGAAACATTATATCCAATCTTACGTTTATTTTAAGTCAAATTTTTATTTCTGTTATAGACAATTCAGCGTGCATATTACAACACAGTAAAATATGAAGTACCCCCAGCTTATGCTGTCACAAAACATGACCGTTTTATAAATCCACCAAAACGTGAAACCAATAAAAATCCACCGATATAGGAAACTGATGTGTCCACCAAGATATGAAGCTAATGTGTAGGATTTCCTTTCAGTATACCTTGCGTTCAAAGCTGTAATATAAAAAAGTAATTTATAATTCTGTAAAATAAATGTAACTCACGTTTTATTTATTTGTAAAATGAATTATTACCCTCTGTTTTCATTCTCACGACAGTTACTACGATGGGTATGGCGATACCTACAGCTAAAGTTTATGGAAGCTTCGTTTCTTAGACTATTGCTACAGCATCGGTGTCAAACATTACTACTCCAAATACAACCAACGCAGAAGAAAGCTCCCACGTCACATATCAATAATTAGTATCTTATCTGTGATGGGGTAAATACGTTCGCATAATTCTTTAGAGGCGTTTTATTTTCAAATAATTTGAAAAACAAGCTGTGCTTTATCTAGATAATGTTTCTAGTATTCCTTGCATCCTGATGACAGAGACTAGAAAAAATAATTCCAGTAACATCAGTGCAGATAGAAACTTAATTACTCATTTTCTATTTTCGTCTGTTTCTGCTTAAGAGAACCGTAAACACTTCCTGCGACAGTGACGTAAATAAAAATGTAACGTTGTAAAATTATAACAAGTGAACACTGTTGAAAAGGAACTGATTCTTTGACTTTATCTCTCATTAACTAGCTACGTTATCTTCAATATTCCCCTGACCCTTGACCCTACTGAACCAAAGTTAAGAAATAAAAATGGGTCACACGTTCACAGAGTTTAGTATTTGTTGCCTCCATTATGATATTTAGAACAGTTGTGATAATTGCATTTCTGTGTGTTACTGTTCACTTTTCTGAATGTAGACGACACCACCACGACCACTGGGATGATGTAGCAGATTGTAAGTATCTTATTTTCTTTAATTAATCTTACATACAATTTTTCAAGCGCATCGTCATAAAAACAGTTTACAATTAAAATATATCGCAATGAGTATGGTGTATTGTAGTTTGAAAAATATATTACCTATAACTCGACTTCTTATTTAAAAAAAATAATAAATTCAGATTCAGGTTCAGGGGAACAGGTTCTATTAGCGATTTGTATGTACAGGGTGTCCCTGAAAAGGATGGACAACGCTTGACCACAGGTTCCTTGGATGAAAACAAGACTATTTAGCCTAACTTACCTATATACAAAAGTGCACGCCTACTGAGATATAGAACAGATAACCTAGTTTTTTCAAATAATTTGAAAACTGTTTTTCTTAGAAACTTCAAATTTGATACACATATTTTTTTATATAAGGGCAAGGTAAATATAGAATTTGGAGAGAATACATATACAGGATGTTCTCTTTCTAGTGCCTATGCGCCACTGGCTATCTCGTAACTTTTTTGTATGTACGCCAATGACGACAGAATTTATTTTTAATAATAAGCACTATTTTAGAAGATTTTTTGCCTCTTACAAAATTTTGATATCGTTTATGGATTTCGAGTAAAATTGGCATTTTTTACACATTAAATATTATAAAATCAGTTTAAGATAAATAGAACATTCTAGTACGAGGTGCCATATAACAGAGAAACAAATTCATAACAATAATTAAAATGTTCTGTGTCAAGCTAGCCGAGATTTAATTTTAGCTTACTTTGTTTTTTATTGCCATTTATACTTTTGCTGAACAAACTGATATGTTAGTAGTTTTGGGTTATTGTGAAGGACATTTTTGTGCTACTGTTCAAACATATGTTAAAAGATTTCCAAATCACAAAACATTTGCTAATGGGGAGAGACGCCTTCGAGAAACGGGACGTTTTTTACCTGTAAATCGTGGATAATGTACGGCAGGAATTATTCAGCTGGAGGAACAAATTTTCAAAAGGGTCGAAGAAATTCCTCAAGTAAATAAAAGGCGTTTAGCGGCAGAGGTTGACTTTCAAAAAGTTCCTTTAATAGAGTATTAAAAGACCAGTTATTACAGGTTACAGGTATTACAGGGTACAGGTAAGTATTACAGGTTATTAAAGGTCAAACAGGTGGATAAGTAGAGGAAATAATGCCCATTTAAAATGGCCCCCTCGATCCCCGGACCTAAACCCATGTAATTATTTCATTTGGGGAGCGTTGAGGACCACAGTTTAAAATAACTTCAGTAAATACAGAAAACGAATATGGGAAAGAATACAACATGAAATTAATGTTATGAGAGGTAACGCACAATTGTTGGATAATTTCTAATTTTCGAAGAACTAATGTTTGCGTTTAAGAACAAGAAAGTAACTTTGAGCATTTACTGTAATATTATTTTAACATAATTACAAACATCACTTTATTTAAAATGTTAATGTTGACTTTCTTACATTATTAGTTGATATTGTTTATTTAAAATATTAGTGTTGATTTTTATTTTATTGATTGATAATACTAATATCAAAAATATGTAGTTATTTTTTTTAATGTTACGTTTTTTCATTATTATTCCCTGCTTTGAGGCTGCGGTTATAAATTATTTTTTATAAATCGGAATTTTTGTCTATATTTTATTTGAAGTTTCTAAGAAAAATATTTTTCAAATTATTTGAAAAAAATAGGTTATCTATTCTATATTTAGAAAGCTATATCTCAGTAGGCGTGCACCTTTGTATATAGGTAAGTTAGGCTAAATAGTCTTATTTTCATCCAAGGAACCTGTGGTCAAGCGTTGTCCATCCTTTTCAGGGACACCCTGTATATTTCTTTAGAACAGCTTTCCACCACTTCAGAAGTGTGTTTTGAATAATTTCTCAAATAACCTTTCATTTTTAGCACTTAAAGAGTTGAAGAAAAGCATTAAGAAAAAGACTATCACAACACAACGTCCTCCTCCGCCCAATTCAGCTCCACGCTGGACTGGAAAACTGCCTAACCTTCCACAAGGTACTATTTCAATTATTTTTTGTTATAAATACGGTTTTTTGTTCAATCCGGCAGGTTCGTTTCTGGATATCTCGTAATAAATGATGAACATTTATATGTAATATATTACGCCAAAATCATTTTATCAAAATTTAAGGTTAGAATTCTAAATGTGAATCTCTATATATTCCCTTTGGATTTATACATGACAAGGACTGACAACTTACAAATAATAAACTCACCACCCGATCTTACTTAAATTTAAAACAACAGGACATCTTACATTGAATAGGTTAATAGGTACATTTATTATTTACGTTAACAACAAAATTATCCTATGACTACAAGGATGTTTCCCTCATTGTCCTGGAATAGTTGATAATAAGCTTTAGTGGTGCAACACATGACCATTTCTCTGTTTCTCATTGTAGATAATAGATACTACAACCCAGCAGCATATGGGCCGCCACCTCTTAACTATTATCCATTCAGCGATGGAAGAGATTTTTCTAACCCTAAGTACACCATAAACGACACCGGCGATACAACTTTAGGGTTCTATTTGAAGCAGTCTTTGGTCAAAATCACTCCCACCTACCACTACTACAACACCAAATACGATCCACACGGCTACATTCCAAAATACGACCATTACTCAATTCACCACTACTACCACAACAACAAATCGATCCAAACTGAAGTCACCATTCCCCCTGATATATTCGTCATCTGTGCCGGAAACAGTAGCACTTTATGTCCGACGAATACAACGGCTCTCTGCACCAGTAACGGCGCTCTGTTGTGCGTGACGAGAGACTCTTCAACGGTCCCTTGCTTGCACGACAGACGCGTCAGCTGCGTAAGAAGCAGTGTGCCTTGCAAAGAGAATCACGGCCCCGAGTGCGAGACGTCTCTCAATGGCGTAGCTTCTATATCAATACCTTGCGTTTCAACAGTCAACGTGTACGGTACCGTCAGTTACCTATACTACAGTATTTTGATCACCAACAACTCTACAAGTGATAATTCAAGGAAAAGTTTTTGTGTGACTGTCCTGGCTCTACCAGCAGAGAGGCGGTTAAGCGAGGGGGAAAAAGTTTTGAAAAAGGCCGAAAATGTTTTGGCCGCGTTCGCTGTTAGTGCTTTGGGCATAAATGGACATTAGTGCGCGTACAGGGTGTTGAATTCCGATATTTTCCAGCTGGGAAGGTTTAGTTGAAACACCCTGTATTTTGCGTACAATAAATAGGTTGTGAATCATTGTTTAACTACACTTTAGACGATTCTAACGAGCGTTCAAATAAAAACGTGGTCAAGTTGGTTCTGAAAATTTGGACGTAGGGCGTAGCGTATAGCAAATGAACTTAAACGTCATCTGTCAAAGCGTTATATCGCTGCTATCAATTTGAATATTTTCGTTTTAAAAAGCGTTTAAAATGGTGTTTTCTCAAGAACATAAATTGTTTATCATAGAGTCCTACTTTAGAAATGGACGCAAGATTGATGGAATATGGAAGTATTCTATTGAGGAATGTTTCATAGAATTTCAGAATCAATTTCCCGGCGTTGTTGAGTACAAAATTTTTCAAAGTGCAGTTCAGCGTTGTGTTAATGTTTTTCGTGAAACGGGCAGTGTAACAAGAAAAGAAGGAAGCGGCCGACCTAAAAAGCGGACTGAAGAATTAAAAGAAAATGTCCAACAAATAATGGAAAATGCACCAAGAACTTCTGTACGTATTTTATCACAAATGGTGGGAGTATCAGTCGGTACCTGCCACACAGTGTTAAAAAAAGATTTGCGTTTGTTCTCCTATCGTTTAACTTGTCAGCAAGAACTTCATGAAGTTGATTTTCCGCGACGGGCTGTATTTTGTGAATGGTTTTTAAACAACTACGGTGAACTTCATAATATCACCTTTTTTTCTGATGAAGCCTGGTTTCATTTAAGTGTTATAACAAGGAGGGGGACACTTTCCGCAGCTCCTTTAATTATTATATATATTATTATATTATTGTTATCACGATTATTCTTTAAAATAAAGTTATATAGTCATTAACGTTATTGAAACTGACAGCTGCTATACAGCTCGTTGAGAAATGAGGTTAAGTTGGTCGCTATAAGCTACGCCCTACGTCCAATGTGTCAGAGCCAACTTCGACCACGTTTTTATTTGAACGTTCGTTAGAAAAAATATTTGAATTTGTTTGAATTAACTTAATACCATTTTTAGCACGTGTCTAACTTTTATACAATTACTAATTTACTCTTTGGATTTCTGATTTATTCCATTTGTTATGTGTTTTATGTTAATTATAATGATTTATTTGTTTACCCTAATGCATATTATTTTATTAGATTTACCTGTTTTTTAATAAATTATTTTCAATTAAAACATTTTATTACCTTTTACAATCTGTTACAATCAATCCATCCAGTGTTGATTGTAACAAATGAAGTTAGTTAAGTTTTTTATTTGGGAAAGTTTTTCTTTTGGCTAATTCAAAGTCAGATTTAGATTTGGCTTATACGTATGTCTGATGGAATTTACAAGAACATACTTCAAATAGTTTAGGCTACGAGATAATCGATTTTACTTTTGTTACAATTAACACCAGTGTCCTTACCTATAATTTGGCAAAATATTTAAATTTGAATGCTTCTGCTTTCGCATGTACAGGGTGATTCACTATATTTTGGGTCATTACAAGGATATCACATTTACAAGGTTCTGTGCAAAATTTGGAAAATTCATCTAAATAACCAGTTTATCAATTGTATACTTAATAATATCTTCCTAACGTTTAATTTTAAAAAACATAAAACATTTACTGTAGACAATGACAATACACAGTTACAAGTACAAAACTTATTTATTTATATTTACTTGTAACTGTGTATTGTCATTGTCTACAGTAAATGTTTTATGTTTTTTAAAATTAAACGTTAGGAAGATATTATTAAGTATACAATTGATAAACTGGTTATTTAGATGAATTTTCCAAATTTTGCACAGAACCTTGTAAATGTGATATCCTTGTAATGACCTGAAGATGAGGTGCAAAGTGTAGACCTCGAAACTAGTCGTCTTAATAAAAGGACTGTGAGATTATTAAGCTTTCACTCTTTCCCGAGAATTATAATACTATTTTATTTTTTTTTAACAAAAGCAAAGAAACAATATTAATTACATATTAAACATTTTCTTCATAATTAATTTCAAAAAGCTTTAGAACCGACTACTGAGATCTCAACATGCTCTATAAAAATTTTGTTATAAAATTTGCAGAAAGTACACTAGTAGTTTAGTTGTAATTAAAATTATTAATTTTTTTTTTAAATATAGTTAAATTATAATTTGAAAATAATTAAAAAAAGTATATAAAGAATAAATTTACATTTAAAGATTCAAAATCAAATTAAGTGACATATAAAAAGAGCTAGCTTGGTAAGTATAGAACATAATTTATTGTGATATTTTTTAAGAATACTATAGGAAAATTCAAAATTTAAAGATTCTAAATACATTTCACATATTAAATAAATCTTTATAATACTATAAATTGGCGCCTAACATTATTTATGAAATAAACTACACAGAAGAAAAACAAAACTGAATTATAATAAATAAAACCAAAAATATAATTATTTATAGTATTATAATATATCTATGTATAGATTTAGTTAAAATACCTATGCATTTTGGACCATATTATCAATGTCCGATATATCAAAATATTTTACAACTAAATCTATAAATCCTTACGTAATTGGAAAAAAAGCAGAAATACCTGAAAGGGGTCTAACAGTTACAAGATATCCTATTTTCTTAACAAAAAACCTTATTTTCTTTTTTTAATAGTATCTCGCTTGTTGTTAGAGACGAACCCAACAAACCCTATATGACTATGCTCGACAGAGAACGTCCTATCCAAATATGTAAAAATATACAGGGTGTTCCATTTAAATTAACAAAGTTAACATCCACGGATATTTTGTTTGGACTTCATTTGTTTTTCTACTATCATTTTCGAAAAATTCATAAAAAATCGTGCAACGTTTGTATTTCACATTTTTTTATAACTCTAAAAACAAAAAAGTTAATGAAGGGGGGGTCAAAATATAGTACCTTCCTGGTTAAAAAATAAAAATGGCACATAATATTACTATGAATTTTGTGCAGCTAAATAAGTAGAAAAATGTATTTGGTTCTATCAGTATTTATACTCTTTCTTAATAAAAAATTAATGACATATTTGGGTAAAGAGAAGGAATAAATAATTAGCATGTGCGAAATTTGTAACATTCTGTGTATTTAAAATGAGATTATTAAAAACCCAATTAACTTATACGTACGCAGTTTGTTTAAATTCTTGGATATTTAATATAATGTGACATAGAACTCCGCTGACTCACACTTTTACCATTAAATTGATTTAAAATGCTGTTTTCATTATTACAGAACAGTTCGCTTTCGAGAGTTGACCAGAGAGGTTATTTCTTAAAGTTTCACTGGCCTTTAGCCAACAACGAGATAGTTAAGTAATTAGTATGACAATTAGTTCGTACGCTTAAGTGACCCACGCTGTTCCTAATGATGTTTAGGACGACCGTGTTTGTTATTTTTCTGTTTGTAACAGTTCATGTCATAGAATGTGGAAGGACTGGTGGACGTGGAGGCAGAGGAAGATCATCTAGTTGTAAGTACTTTTATAAGATTTTGTTGAAAATAGTGTATACCTTACGTTTTCGGGAAGAGAGAAACGTGTCTCTCCAGAAACTTTAGAATGTTTTAAACGGTAAACATATAAAAAACTTTATGCAGAAGGTAAATATTATGCACCATTTTAAATGACGTCATTGAAATGTTACGGGGTCAGCAGTTCTGCGACTGCTTTTCTCAGCATAAAGATATATTGTTATTTAAACGTTTGATAAATATTTATGGACTTAATTTAATTTCCCATTTGTACATAATTTTAATATCACTTCAGCGTTATCATTAAATTTCATATGTTAATTATATGTTGTTGTAATTATGTATTTAAAATTATCAATTTTGAAAATGCTAGAACAGAGAAAGAAATCTGTTTTTAAGGCTTCTTTATTATCAGCAGATTTTTTGTCACATAATTTTGAATTTTTTTGAACAGGTAACAGCTACAAGCTTTGGAACGAAATTTCCCATAAAATAAAGTAATAATTTTTTAAGTCTCCGAACGGGTTAAAAAATCCTGTATATTTTAAGGGTGCATCATCCCTTATCAACCCTTTAAAATACCTGAATTGAACTCTACTTACAGTCGATTAATGCTCTTGGTGCACTCACACTAAATTTGTCTTTTCTAAGTTCAACTATAACTGAGATATTGATTTTTTTTCGAAATTTGAAACCCCACATTCAAGGATGCAAACTGCCGCAAATGGCGCCCTCTAATAAATAACAGCAACATAATTTTTTTTAGCTAGGACTTCACATCGCACTTCAACAGTTCACCATAACCCCATAACGCACCATACGTCCTCCAATAACTATGGTTCTAGTCATGGAAGCGGAAATGTGAGACCCATAGGTTTTGTGGACCATTCGAAGCCATCCGCACCTTCTGGATCCTCGTCGCATAATACTCCATCACATGGCTCAGGTATAACAGTCATATAGCTCGAAGGTTTTTTTTTAGTATTACATTTTTTTGCAGGGGGCAATGAAAGACCTATCGGTTTTGTCACTGACCATCAGACTGCGAAACACAGTCCCTCGTTGGGCAATGCTCCACCACCACATGGTTCAGGTACAGTCACACGCAAAATAGATAAGTCGATAACTTAATTTAGAACAGAAAACTTTACAGTTGAAACACAAAAATTAACACTTCTGTGGGGTTCACAGTAAAGAAAATAGTAAATTTGATTCGGGAAATGCGTATTTAGTAGCAGCTAATGCATAATTTTAATAAATAATATAAATTGGCTGTTTATATCATTAGAGATTGCTTTTGTCAGAATTTTTTTCGGGTTCTTGTTTTTCCTGCTGTATGTAATATTTGTTGTCTTTCACTTCTTCAATTTCTGACAAAAAAGACGAAAATACAACATTGGTAAAGTTGAAACGTTTTTTTTTATTATTATCTGCAGTAGGTACTGGAGCAGAGAGACCCATTAGTACTGGAACAGTAAGGCCGATTGGATTCGCCACTGGTGGTCATGAGACACCAAAACACAGTCCTGCCCTGGGCAATAACCCACCTCCCTATAGTCCAGGTACGGAAATACTATTTAATATAATTAAATTAGATTGCAATGCTAACAGAACATATAAATATTTGAGATTGTTTGGCAATTTTAAAGAAATAACACATATTTTTGTCGTGTACATTATATATGGCGAAAACTAACTACAAAATGTTGGGTTTCTTTGTGTAAGTATTATTTCATTTGGTATTTTCAAGTTTCGACTCAGTAATTCTATAACCTTCAATCAATCATTAAAAAAAAACAGATAGCATAGACCTAATACTTGAGAGCGAATTTCAGTAGACTGCATCAACAACGAAGCACAGAATTACGTACAATTAGTGACAAATTTTCATACATAAAAATGTATAAATGGATAAAATAATTATTCTGTAATTAACTATGCCAGCTCAACATATTTTTATTTGCTCATATAGTGACGCATTTCTTATATGTTGCCACAGGTGAAATATCACATAAACCATTATTAGTCCGGTCGAAATAGATATTTCAAATAACGAAAATTCCGACAGAGCTAAATTTTGGTGGAGACCTTGGGTACACCATTAGAAATAATGTGTCAAAAGTTATTCGGGGTCAAAGGTCAAAATTTGAGGTTTCTTGTATTTTTTTCGAAAACGGTAAGTTTTATGTAGAACGTGACTTCTTCAACTTTTAGAATCGCGATATCTCAGGAATGGTTATTCTTAGAAAAAAAAGTATAAGGACCATTTTTGTAGATAATTTTAAGGTCAATAATTTTTGTCTGGGCTACTTTTATGCTAAAACTTACCGTTTTCGAAAAAAATCCAAAAATCCTCAAATTTTGACTTTTGATCCCGAATAACTTTTTTAGCACACATGGGATCGATGGGGACTTTTGAAACTTTATTTCTAATGGTGTACCCAAGGTTTCCACCAAAATTTAGCTCTGTCGGAATTTTCGTTATTTGACCACTATTTTTATGACTAATTTGACCGGACTATATACTGCACGAACAAATCATAACATTATTTGAATGAAAAAAATGACTTTGAGATGACCGACTGGTATCTAGCCATATATATGACAAAAACTAATTAACTTCGATACCGTTTGAATAAAATGATAACGCAAACCAATTTCATTATTTATCAAAGTTAACTCAAAAGAATTATTCATATGGGTACTGCTAAAACATCGTTAGAATGGAAATATATTTTACAGCTGTTATTTCTGTATGTTAAAATCGGCAGTAAAAAATAAATAGTTCTAAGAATATCTAACAAATATCGGCAAGGTCAAATAATTGACCGTAATTTTTGTTCGTCTTATTTTAATGATAAGATAAGGCAACGAAGACAATAGTAGTCAAAATTTGATATACGAACATTTTATTGTGGGTTCGATATTTTCAAATAAATAATATCGTTTTTATTGTATAAAAATGTGAGATAGCTATATACTACTGACAATTAAATGATTGCCTGAAGTTATTTGTTTGTGGCACAATTTTAATTCATGCCGGTGCAATTTTAGTTGCCTATCATATCCATAACAATGCCCGGATAGATTTCTGTCATTTACAATAATTATTAGGGAATAATAAAAAACCACAAGTACTGATGTCACCAACCATTGGTGGTGGTCACCAACCATAAATCCTTTGGTGGTTGTAGTACAAGATCAATAATCAATAATCATGATCTATAATCAATGATAGACGGGTTTTAGCAAATCTACAAACAAATAAAATGCAAAAAATACGCATCAAGTTACTTTAAAATATTCACTCCTATTTATAATAGTACAGTCATTGAAGCTTTTCACCTCCAAATTCATTGAAACTGAATCGATCGACTTGAAATTTGGCAGATAGTTAGAGAAAAGGTTAATGCACATTAGTGACATAGCGCCGATTGATGCTTCCACCCTGTTGGTTTCTTCAAAAAAATCGATAGAGAATCAAATTGTGAGCAAAAAATATTCGAAGAATTTTTCCGAGAAATCAAGTTTTTTAGTTATTCAGGCTTGAAAACTTGGAATTTTGAGTGAAAAAAAAACACTTTCAAAGTATTTTTTGCGAATAACTCAAAAACTAAGGATTTTATTAAAAAAAGTATAATGAACAAAAATGTAGCTTATAAATAAACAAAGAAAATCGTTTTTTAAAAAGTGTTGTACGTCATATACAAAGCAAAATATGGTTAGTGGAAGGGAACTAGTTTCGAATCGTTCAACGTCAAAGACCTTCAAAATGAGCTCTTATAAAAGTTAATCAGAGCAAAATTGAAGGAGTTATCGTCAAGAACAGATGGGTTGCTCATATTTTTAAGGGAAAAATGTAAAAAAACAGTAAACGCTGTACCATTTCCATCAGAATTAAAATTAATCGTAGACCCTTTACAATTATTTTTGTTTTAGTGTTTTTAATACGATCCTGAAGTTTGATCGGTTAAGAATGCGTATTTTTTTAATTATGTAAAAGTTGAAAACGCATTTTTCATTATTCAAAAAAAAAATGGGGTGATTTATAAGGGTTGAAAAATGTTATGAGATACAAATTCTTTCATAAACAATGAGGGAATTTTTATTTTAAATAATTGCACCGTTAAAGCATTCCAGGCTTTTAAAAAGTAATTTTTTATCATTTTTGTCAATACAGGGGTGGTTCTTAGGCGTTGAAAGGGAAAAATTCTTTTATTAGCTATAAGGTAACTTTTATTTTAAATAATTGCACGATTTAATCATTCCAAATCTCTAAAAAGTAACTTTGTATCATTATTTTTTGCATAGGGGTAGTTTTTAAGGGTTAAATAAAGGGTCGAAAAGATCAAATATATCATAAAACATGTTCGAGAACATGGAACATCATTTACTCTTTGTGCTTGAACAAGATTTTTATCAATAAAATGCTTAAAACTTAATTTTTACAATTTTTTTCACTTAGGGGTAGTTTTTATCCATAAAAAACAAACAGCGTCAGTCGGGCTTATGTCACTTTTGAACTTGAGCCTAAGATGAGCCTCATTCTAAATTTTCATGCAAATCCATGCAGTTTCAAAGAATATAAACTCTTATTTTTTTTGCAGGAAATTATGGACAGAATCCTCCCCCCTACAATCCACACTACAACAACCCCGCAGGATACGGGCCACCCCCACCCTACAGTCCCACTGGTCATCCCCAAAATCCAGCGGGATACGGACCCCCTCCTCCCTACACCCCCAGTAACTACCATCCCCAAGGTGGTTATCACCCTCAAGGCGGTTATCACCCTCAGGGCGGTTACAACCCACAAGGCGCTTACCACCCCCAAGGTGGATACCACCCGCAAGGAGGTGGAGTCACAGTGATCAACAACAACGTAAACAATCACCACTACGGCGGTGGCGGCTATGGTGGTGGTTACGGAGGATGGGGATATTCGCCCCCAGTATACACCACCCACGACACCGGCAGTACAGCGCTGGGTTTCTTCTTGGGTTACTCCCTGGCGAAAGTGACTACCCCCAGTTTCCACTATCACAATAGTTACTACGATGGGTATGGCTACACCCCGAGGTACGACCACTATACCGTCCATCATTACTATCACAACAGAGATACGGTTCAAAAGGAAGCCACCATCGAGCCCAATGCGATCGTCGTTTGTGCTGGGGATAGCGGCGCTTTCTGTCCGGCGAATACAACGTCCCTCTGCACCAACAACGGTGCTGTGATGTGCGTAGCTAGTGCCACTTCCACGGTTCCTTGTATCAATGAGAAACAAACCAACTGCGTAAGGAGTAGCATACCATGCAAGGATAACAACAGTACGGAATGCAAGCGGTCTTCTGCGAGTACAGCTTCTATCACAATACCTTGCATTTCTACAGCCAAAGTTTATGGAAGCATTAGTTTTGTGAACAACAGCATCGTCGTTTCTAATACCACTGCTAGTAATACAACTGTGTCAAACACTACTACAAGCAATCCTAATACGAACATGACTCTGATTGATTCAGTTTCAAATACTACAAATTCTACAGCTACAACCACCGCAAACCCTACACTGTCGACGAATACAACAGCTGTGACAAATACAACCAACGCAGAGAAAGGCCCACCACAGATGTTCTGTGTAACTATTCTGGCTCTGCCAGCGGAAAGAAAATTAACCGAGGGGGAAAAACTATTTAGTCAAACCAAAGAAGTTTTCGCTTCATTCGCTGTTAATGCGTTGGGGATAGATTGAAACAAGTGTATATACTTTTTTTATATTGTTTTTAAGTTTTAAAAATACATTTTGCAGGTGATACTGTTGATATTTTCTTAAATAAATATTTTTCTATAAATAACGTGTTTTAAATCGCATGGTTTATTTTCTACATTTCTACATTTCACTTTAGGCCAAGCAAATAAAATTTTTACTCGAAAAAATTCCTATCCGCGATATTATTGTAAAATTGTCTAAAGGAACATAATACAAGATATATCTCGTCTCGTGAGTCAAAAACTTTTATTAGCAAACTTTTCTATTTAAACAAATAAGTGAGGAAAACAGTTTTTTCACGAATGTATAAATCATTACCATGGAAAATATTTTACTACAGCACTATACTTTCTCTAAACTGACAGATAAATAGGTCTTTTTTAAATATGCAACAATCTATTTTTTATTGTTTTTGATAATTCTTCAAAGTATGCCAATAATATTATTACTGGTATCCAGCCGTCTGCCAATATATTCATTATAATTATTGTTTATATCACAAGAGGCACAACGTTAATTATATAAGCCAGGTTTTCGAAGCTAAATAAATGTGGTCTCGTGGCTTGAAGCGTTACGCGTTGTCCTACTAATCTGATGTTCGGGGTTCGATCCCTGATGAGGTATGGTTTTTTTTCAATTAATATAATATTTCGAATGTAATTTTCTATCGTCCACATTTCAAGACAAATATTTCTGCACCAGTTGCTGGTCACGAAGTAAATAATTTCTCACAGTGTTGCCAAATATCTGCTGATTCGAGGCGCGCTAGATTGCTTGTTAAATTCTGCCAGAAAATCGTGAAATATAAAATACAGATAAGTAGGTATAGACCAACAAATTAAATTTTTACTCGAAAAAAGTCCTATCCGCTAGATTATTGTAAAATTGTCTAAAGGAACATAATACAAGACATCTCTCATCTCGTGAGTCAAAAACTTTTATTAGCTAACTTTTCTATTTAAACAAATAAGTGAGGAAAACAGTTTTTTCACTTTGCAGGGAAAACCATCAATTTTAGCGAAAAGTTACTCCCAGATAGCTCGTAGGGAGTAAAATTATCTACAAAATGAGACTTGTTAAATTAAAATCGGTTAATAAACAAAAAAGTTATTGCAAAAAACAAGAAAAGTGCCCATTTCTTAATTTGTTTATAACTATCGCATTTATTGTTAAAATTTTATAAAACCTATGACAAGTTGAGGGTTTTGTCATACTTTAAAAGTGTGCCAAAAGTGGACGCTGGAGGTCCAATAATTTTCGCACAATTCAATTTGTTTATAACAGAGGCTCCAAAAGTTATGGACTTTAAGCCTCTGGCGTTGATTTTCAACCAAACATGATTCTGAAATCGTCATTGTAATCTTAAAGACGTATTAAAAAATATCACCGGTTTTTGACATTAACATTCTCAAATTGTGCATTAAAAAACCGTGAGTTCAAATTGATTCAAATTGAAATTTTGCAATATCTAGGCTTCTATTCATCGTAGAAACTTCTTTTTTTTAAACTGGGGTAGCTCGACGAAAAAATAACAATGGACATATTTACGAATTCGTACACTAGCCCTGAACCCCAGAAAAAATGCAGCTTTTATACTTAATTTTTCTAATTTACAAAAATGTCACAAAAACTATTGTTAAACGAAATATTAATTAAAATTTCAATTTCGGAATTATTTTACGATTATTAAATAAATAAATAAATGAAGCTATCGTTCATTTAAAAATTAATTAAATAAATTCAAAATTTATTTTTTTTATAAGCCAAAGTAAATTTACTTTTATAATATTTAGTTATTTAATTACGATTTAAATGTAAAATTAAAGTAAAAATTCACAAATTATTTTCAAATTATTATTTATTGTTAAATGATTTAAAGAAGAATAAAAAGCATTTGAATTTATTTAAAAATTCTCAAAATTAAAAAATATTAATAAAAATAATGCGGTCGATAAAATTACAATTTTAACTTCTTAAAATTTTAATATATAAAGTTTTTTTATTATATTTATTACTAATTTAAAAATATGAATCACAACCATTTTAATTTTTCAATAATAGATATAAAGCAATATAATACAATTTAAAATTTAATTTTTTTTCTTTTTTTATGAGAAATAATAATTTGAAAATAATTTATTAATTTTCACTTATAATACCACTAGAGCTTCAATTATTACTGGAAATTTTTTCGAGCACACGAATTTTCTAAAAAATATTCGTGTGCAAGAAAAAATTTCCAGTTTTTAATTGAAGCTAGAGTGGTATTCGGTAAGAAAATTTCACAATAAANACACTTTTGAAGTATGACAAAACCCTCAACTTGTCATAGGTTTTATAAAATTTTAACAATAAATGCGATAGTTATAAACAAATGAAAAAATGGGCACTTTTCTTGTTTTTTGCAATAACTTTTTTGTTTATTAACCGATTTTAATTTAACAAGTCTCATTTTGTAGATAATTTTACTCCCTACAAGCTGTCTGAGAGTCACTTTTCGCTACAATTGATGGTTTTCCCTGCAAAGTGAAAAAACTGTTTTCCTCACTTATTTGTTTAAATAGAAAAGTTAGCCAATAAAAGTTTTTAACTCAAGAGATGAGAGATGTCTTGTATTATGTTCCTTTAGACAATTTTACAATAATCTCGCGGATAGGACTTTTTTTGACTTTCTCTTTTATTTTCACTAATTTTCCTGGTGTATTATATATTGATGGAATCTTTCTCCTTGTTCTTCACCGTAGTGCATTTAAGATTCATCAACCAACCTAACTGTTTGAAATTTTTTAACATCGCTTCAACCATTTTTTTCTTAATCCCTACTTTTCTTATTTCCTAAAAAGTACCGAGAGATATTCTTGAAATTTGCCATGCTGCTTTTTCAATAGAGTACGAATTTGAGAACAACCAAAAATTCCTTCTTTCAATTTGGCAACACTTATTGCTGGAAACCTGCTAAATAGTGAGAACAGTCACCGTCTTTGTCCAGAGCTTTGACAACCTGCTTCATGAGACCAAGCTTGATATGAAGAGAAAAGATTTCGCTACAAGAGAAGAAATGTGTAAGAGCAATAATACAACATCGAAGAAAGCCTGGTTCGAGCCAGTCGAATTTATTTAGAATTAATTCATATCCATGATATTTATTCAATATTTTTTGGAATCACGATTTCTATTTTTTTGCGATATTTTGCGAATTTTGCAAAAGTTTTAGGTAACGAGGCTCAACAAACTTTGAACACTTGATCCAATCTAGAAAATCGCTTTCTAAATTTTTTCATTCTCATTAATATGATTTTTTGCCATTTCCATCTATTTTTTTGCGTTTTTTTGCAAAACCATGGGGGGATGCAACTAATAGACTTCAAATTCGAAAATACATAAGAAACATACAAAACAAATTTTTCGAATTCTTTTGGCAATTTTTCGCAATTTTCGGCGACTTTTTTGCATTTTTGCAAAATTTGGGGGGGGATACAGCTTAAAAGAATTCAGATTTAAGTTCAGCACATCAAAATACATAAGAAATCCACTTGATCAAGTTCAGAAATTTTTTCGAATTTTTTTAAGCTCATTAACGTGATTTTCGTGGCTTTTTCACTATTTTTTGCCATTTACTCAAGATTTTAAGTTGTTTGAGCTAAACGGACTTCAAATTCGGATTCAGCACCTCCAAATACATAAAGCCCATTGGGTCAAATCAAATTGTAATCATTATGTAACAAATTTTTAACATTTTTATGATATCGGTACAGTATAAATGTCTGGTATACGATCGGCATTTAGTATTCTGAATTAACGTAAATGGGATTATTAAAGACGCGCTAACCTGTTTTAATTCTTGGATATTTAATATAATATGACGTAGGAATTATGCTGACTTACTGGTTTCCTTAACATTGTTTTAAAATACTGTTATCAATGTTTCCACAGTTCGCTTTCGGGCGTTGACCAGAGACGTTATTTCCTGAAACTTTGTTGGGTTCAGCAAGTGAATAACGAGATCGTTAATTATTTTGACGATTAGCTCTTCTACTTAATGTTCTACGCTGCCCATAATGGTGTGTAGAACAATTGTTTTTGATATCTTGCTACTTGTAACGGTTAATGTGATAGAAAGTGTAAAATTTGCAGGTCTTGCAAAGGTATTTAAATGTAAGTACTTCCGCAGCTTTTACTGAATATAGTTTATACAAATTTATAGATTTTTGAACACATAACAACAAAAATTTAAAACATTTTCTTTTAAATGCACGTTCTGCTATTTATTTTAGAATATATTAGAATTGGACAATAAACAAAATGTCTAGCTCCTTTTTAGGTTTTTGTTAGTTTTATAATATAAAATTATTTTCAATCAAACTTTTTACAGCTCCAGCGTCATTTCACCTTCCACCGGTCTTCGATGTCCCCGTAATACCACGTCCAACCTATGACATCTCCTTCAATTTCCCATCCCATTCCCTTTACGGACGGGGAAATGTTAGACCTGTTGATTCTGTAGGTCCTTTCAACTCGTTTGCGAATATTAGACCCTGGAAATATGACCCTTCACCACACGAATCAGGTACAACAGAGACGCGTTCGAAATATTTCTTTTCTAACTTTACGTATTTGCAGGAGATACTGAAATCAATTTTGCAAATGAACATTGGGTACCCAACTATAACTTCCTGTTGGGCAATACTCCACCACCACTTAGTCCAGGTATGATGGGTGTAGTATTTAGTATTACAGTTACATGGTTTTACCTTCGAGCATATACTCCTAGAGGCAGCCATCAGTGCCGAGAAAGCGCGACTGGTGTGCGAGAGAGAAAGGAGAATAAAAGGACATGCTATCTCTCTCGCTCCGCGAGCTGGATTAGTCGGTGCGTGCTCCCCTCCATGCCAATGACCGTCCTGCACCTAAGCCCCGACCAATCAGCTCGCGGAGCGAGAGAGATAGCAAGTCCTTTTATTCTCCTTTCTCTCTCGCACACCAGACGCGCTTTCTCAGCACTAAAAGCTGCCTCTAGGAGTATATGCTCGAAGGGTTTTACCTACGGATCCATTCTGTATTCTGTAACCCTCGTTTGCCAGCGAATTTCGAGTTAGCTCTAGTCACAGAATCACTTCAGTGAAAAGAATCATACGTAAATATACAGGGTGTTACAATTAAAACTTCCTACCTGGAAAATATCGGAATTAAAAAAAGAACAAAAAAAACCCTGAGACACGTCGATTTTCTTTTCTAGGGGGAATCGTGATGGCGTAAGTGTTGCTGCCTTGAAAGCTACCCCTTAGGCAGCAGCATTTTAAAGCTTTTTCAATTCTGCTCACGACATACTACTTTTTAAATTTTGGTTTGGATATGACAATAAAATCATCACTTAAGGAATAAGGCAAAATATCAATGAATGAGAGAATGTTAGTGTTCAAATTCAAATTTTTACCTGGTTTACCTTAAAAATACTGGAATATTTTATAAATTATTATTCTGCATACGAACCGCGACATTATCGCATGGAAAAGTTAACCTTGGAGTTACAGATTAATGTCTAATCGCACGTATACGATACGTTGACCAAGAGGTTTTTCCTTGCGATACAGACACGTACATTTGCAAATTAAAAGAATAAATTGTATCAAACAATAACACGTCAATTTGGACTTTAGTTCCAGGATGATGATATTTATCATATTTAATGGATGGGCGACAATATGAGACATATCTGTGATCCGATACGTATGTACATTGCTACCTCAGGGGTCTAATATCGGCCCCCTTAAAATATGTGTTATACCCGGAAAGAGATACTCTTGTTGAATTCATTTTGCTTACCTTAAATCAATAATAAGTTACACTTAACATTCTTCAATCTCCATCAACTAAACATACTTATTCTTATTACAGGAAGTTATGGACAAAATCACAACTCGATCGATGACACCGGTAGCGCAGCGTTGGAATTCTTCTTAAATCACTCTCTGGCGAAAAGTACCACCTCCAATTTCACCATCCACCATTACTATCGCGACAAAGATACGGTTGAAAAAGAGGCCACCATCGACCTTAACGCTATTACTACTTGCGTTGGAGATATTGGTACTTTCTGCCCAGCAAATACAACGTCTCTCTGTACCAAGAACGGAACAGTGATGTGTGTCACAAGTGCTACGACCACCGTCCCTTGTAACAATGAGGGACAAACAAGCTGCGTACGGAGTAGTGTGCCATGCAAAGACAACAACAGTACGGAATGTAAGCAATCTTCTGGGGATGCTGTTTCTATGACCATACCTTGTATTTCTACAGCCAAGGTTTATGGAAGCATTACTTTTGTGAACAACAGCATCGTAGTTTCTAATAGTACTGCTAGCAATACAGACACTATTACAAATAATTCTAATACAGCGGCTGTAATGAATGCAACTAACGTAGAAGGAGGCCCCCCACAGAAGTTTTGTGTAACTATCCTGGCTTTACCAACCGAGAGACAATTGACCGAGGGGGAGAAGCTATTTAGTGAAGCCAAAGAGGTGTTTTCTTTATTTGCCGTTAATGCTTTGGGGCTAAATTAAAACAAGCGCACCAAAAAACACACTGATGTAAATAAAACGTTTATAAAGCATTAGTTCTACCTACTCCTTTGCCTTGAAATGTTTTATCCACATCGAGAGATGGACTAATATAAGAATTAAATTTCTTTCATAATCGGTTTTGACAGTTTTATATGTCTGACAAACATATTACTCTTGGGAGTGAATATACATTGTTGAAACTTTAAAAATGTATTGTGCAATTAATAATGTTCACATTTTTTCTTAATAAATATTTTTTAATAAGATACGAATTTTAAATTTACGATTTATTTTCTCCAATAATTTTATCGCAAATTCTTAAATAAAGTAGTACAAATACTTATATTGCTTTTGATGTTTATTATTTGGGATCAACTTATCGAACTATACAGGGTGTCCCTGAAATGGATGGACAACGCTTGACCACAGGTTCCTTGGATGAAAATAAGACTTACCTATATACAAAAGTGCACGCCTACTAAGATATAGCCTTCTAAATATAGAATAGATAACCAATTTTTTTCAAATAATTTGAAAACTGTTTTTCTTAGAAACTTCAAATTTGGTACACTTATTTTTTTATATAAGGGCAAGGTAAATATAGAATTTGGTGAGAATACATATACAGGATGTTCTATTTCTAGTGCCTGTGCGCCACTGGCTATCCCGTAACTTTTTTGTATGTACGCCAATGACGATAGCATTTATATTTTTAAAAATAAGCACTATTTTAGAAGTTTTTTTGCCTCTTACAAAATTTTGATATCGTTTATGGATTTCGAGTAAAATTGGCATTTTTTACACATTAAATAATATAAAATCAGTTTAAGATAAATAGAACATTCTAGTACGAGGTACCATATAAAAGAGAAACAAATTCATAACAATAATTAAAAGGTTCTGTGTCAAGCTAGCTGTGATTTAATGTTAGCTTACTTTGTTTTTTATTGCAATTTATACTTTTGCTGAACAAACTGATATGTTAGTAGTTTTGGGTTATTGTGAAGAAAATTTTTGTGCTACTGTTCGAACATATGCTAAAAGATTTCCAAATCACAAAACATTTGCTAATGCGGAGAGACGCCTTCGAGAAACGGGACGTTTTTTACCTGTAAATCGTGGATAATGTACGGCAGGAATTATTCAGCTGGAGGAACAAATTTTCAAAAGGGTCGAAGAAATTCCTCAAGTAAATAAAAGGCGTTTAGCGGCAGAGGTTGGCTTTCAAAAAGTTACTTTAATAGAGTATTAAAAGACCAGTTATTACAGGCTACAGGTATTACAGGGTACAGGTAGGTATTACAGGTTATTAAAGGTCTAACAGGTGGATAGGTAGAGGAAATAATGCCCATTTAAAATGGCCACCTCGATCCCCGGACATAAACCCATGTAATTATTTCATTTGGGGAGCGTTGAGGACCACAGTTTAAAATAACTTTACAGTAAATAAAAAAAACGAATATGGGAAAGAATACAACATGAAATTAATGTTATGAGAGGTAATGCACAATTGTTGGATAATTTCTAATTTTCGAAGAACTAATGTTTGCGTTTAAGAACAAGAAAGTAACTTTGAGCATTTACTGTAATATTATTTTAAAGTGATTACAAATATCAGTTTATTTAAAATGTCAATGTTGCCTTTCTTACATTATTAGCTGATATTTTTTATTTAAAATATTAGTGTTGATTTTTATTTCATTGATTGATAATGCTAATACCAAAATTGTGCAGTTATAAATTGTTTTTTATAAATCGGAATTTTTGTCTATATTTAATGTATAAAAAATGTGAATTTTACTCGAAATCCATAAACGATATCGAAATTTTATAAGAGCAAAAAAATATTCTAAAATAGTGCTTATTTTTAAAAATATAAATTCTGTCGTCATTGGCGGACACACAAAAAAGTTACGGGATAGGCAGTGGCGCACAGACACTAGAAATAGAACATCCTATATATGTATTCTCTCCAAATTCTATATTTACCTTGTCCTTATATAAAAAAATAAGTGTACCAAATTTGAAGTTCCTAAGAAAAACAGTTTTCAAATTATTTGAAAAAAACTAGGTTATCTGGTCTATATTTAGAAGGCTGTACCTCAGTAGGCGTGCACTTTTGTATATAGGTAAGTTAGGCTAAATAGTCTTATTTTCATCCAAGGAACCTGTGGTCAAGCGTTGTCCATCCTTTTCAGGGACACCCTGTATAATTTAATACAACCATATTTACAGTACATTTTGCCAACGAAACAAACACTTTATTTTTTGAATATATGTTAATACGTGGTATACCATTTGTATTTAATTCCCTAAATTAACGCAAACGGGATTATGAAAGACGTATTTGATTGTATGAATTCCTGTATATTTAATATAATATGACGTAGGAATTATACTGATTCAACCACTTCCACTAAATTGATTTTAAAATGCCGCTTTTATTGTTAAAGCAGTTCGCTGTCGAGAGCTGGCAAGAGATGTTACTTCTTGAAGCTTCACTGGGTTTACAGCCAACAATAATGAGATAGTTATCTAAGTAACTAGTATGGTAACTAGTTCTTGTGTTTAGTGTTTTACGCTGTTGATGATGGTGAATAGTTCAATCGTTTTTAATATTTTTCTACTTGTAACAGTTCATGTCACAGAATGTGGAAGGTACGCCGGAGGCCGGGCAAGCATATCCAGTTGTGAGTACTTTTACAAGTTTTGTTGAATATAATGTACAGAAACGAATGCGCGATATGCAGAAAGTTGCATAAAAAAATTGTGTAGAAGTTGAATCACGCAAATAAGTTAGATTAGCTCTACGACTGCTTTTCTTAATATAAAGATATATTTCCATTTAAACGACTGATGTAAATATTTATGACCTTGATTTAATTTATCATTTCTGCATAATTGTTTTCAGCGTTATCATTAAATTTTCTCTATCAGCTTTTCCACAAGCAAAAGCCTGATTTTAATGATGATAATTATTTGAGACTATCAATTATGAGTATGCTAGATTGAAGAATATAATAACTATTTTTACTTAAATTAATACTATAATTCACTATAAAATAACTGATACTTTAAATTATTGCAATGAAATACACATAACTGCTGAACTTAGGCGGGATTATATTCGTTTTCTTTATTTTTTAACAGATTCAGTGTAGAAGTTTACCTTGAAATAAACCATAATTTTTAAATAATCTTTTTGTGCCTCAAATCCTCACTAACACTAACAATACCTAAGTTGATCATTCTAGTTTCCTTTATTATACCATTGGTGTTTATCTAGAGCCGACTTACTAGAAAATAACCAACATATTGTTCTACACTTTGCTGAAGATTTAAAAAATATCCAATAATTACTGTCACTTCAAAGCTTTTTAATTTTTTACAGCTCGATCGTCATACAAGCCTCCAGCAATTCACCATACTTCTATAATATCACGTCCGACGTATCACGTCTCTTATAAACCATCGCCTGGTTTTACTAACGCGAGAGGAAATGTGAGACGTCCAGGTTCTGTAGGTCGTGCTAATCCATTTAAACCTATTGGACCCCCACCGCGATCCGACTCAGGTACAACAGAGACAATACAAATGTTCTTTTTTAACATGATATATTCACAGACACTAGGGAAACGGAAAAACGTATCGATTTTGCCACGAACCATCAGCCACCCAAACGTGGGTTTCATTTGGGCAATGGACCACTAAGTTCTCCTCTGGATAAAAAGCCACCACCATATAGTTCAGGTATTATAGAAAATAATACTTAGTTTTATAGTACTAGTAGTTACGCGCAAAGATGATAAATATTTAATTGCATAGTTTACAGATACCACATCTGTTACTAGTGCTTGTCGCTTTGTCGTAATTTTTTTTAGTGTTCTATTTCTCCTGATAAAACCACGAAGTGTAATCTTTATTTGTTTGTCACATGAAATTCGAGAAAAAAACGTTGACGAGACCATTTGTTGCGGGTTATTTTGAATACTTTAGAATGCCTTTCGGTCTAAGAAATATCCTTCAAACTTCCAGAGAACTATGGACAGACAACAAACTAAGATAACCCTACTTGACCATGTGATCATACAAAAAAAATAAAGTTGAAATTATATGAGTAAAACTGAAACTTTTTATGTTCGGGAGTAGTAAGATCCACCAGTTTTGTTATTGATACACAGTAGTTTATTGGACAATCCTCCATGTATTAAATAATATTTAGTATTGCACTCAAATGCAAAATAGATATATGTTTAAGGCTATCCATTTATTGATATTATTTAATAGACATTTTATTTTTGTATAAAGGATTTTCTATCTACAGGGAATATTGGAAAAGTAAGACCCCTTGGATTAGCCGCAGGCCATGAAACACCAAGACTCAGCCCTCTGGACAAAAAACCACCACCATTTAGTCCAGGTAAGCAAATAGTATTTAAACAGATTATAATGTAACAGCTATATAGTTTTAAGAGAACAACAAAATCTTCTATACTGTCAAATATGTTTCCACGAAAGCTAACAAAATGTTAGATTTCATTTGTAAAAAAGTATTATTTCATTTCGCATTTTGGCTTACATCCAATTCATTTGAACGAGTATTTTGCACATTTTTCTCTTAAATTTTTGTCAAAGACCGAGATAAATGACAAGTTGTCACACATCATTCAGAAAAAGTTTACCAGATACTATACCGCTGCAATAATAGATAGGTTTAAGAAAATCTGACAAATATAGGCAAGGTCACAACATTCACCCTGATTGTTATTAACCGCATTTAATGATAAAATAAAGACGTCCAATTTTAAGTAACTAAAAAACTTATTCTTATTACAGGAAGTTATGTAAGAAATCGTCCCCCACAATCCATCAACACAGGGAACGCACCACCACCCATAAATTATAATGCCACAGGAGACAAACCACTTCCGCATTCCAACTCATCAGAAGAAAAACCACTCCCTCATTTCCATTACCCAGGAGAAAAACCAGTCCCACAATACAATTCCACAAGAGAAAAACCGATCGTACGTTTCAACTCTACTAGGGAAAAACTAGTGCCATATGACTACTCCGCAGGAGATAAACCAGCACCACATTACAACTCAGCAGGAAATAAACCAGTTCCGCATATCAATTCCACAGGAGAAAACTCCTCAGGACAAAAACCACTCCCACATTTCAATTCCACAGAAGAAAAACCACACCTTAATTTTAATTCCACAGGAGAAAAACCACTCCCACATTTCAATTCCACAAGAGAAAAGCCACTCTCTAATTTCAATTCCACAGAAGAAAAACCACACTTTAATTTTAATTCCACAAGAGAAAAATCAGTCCCACATTTCAATTCCACAGAAGAAAAACCACATCTTAATTTTAATTCCACAGGAGGAAAACCACTTCTACATTTCAATTCCACAGGAGAAAAGCCACTATCTAATTTCAATTCCACAGAAGAAAAACCACACCTTAATTTCAATTCCACAGGAGAAAAACCACTTCCACATTTCAGTTCCACAGGAGAAAAGCCACTTCCACATTTCAATTCCACGAAAGAAAAACCACTCCCGCATCACAACACCTCAGGAGAAAAAACACTCCCACATTTCAATTCAACAGGAGAAAAGCTACTCCCACATTACAATTCCGCCGTAGACGAATCGCCCCTATCGTACAGTTCCATGGGCCTTCCCCAAAGTCCAACAGCATATGGACCATCTCTACCTTATACCCCCGACAACTATCATCACCAAGTAGGATCTCATTCCCAAAGAAGTGGAGTCACAGTTATTAACAACAATATAAATAATCACTACGGTGGTGATGACGGAGGGCAAAGAGCATACACCACCCATGACACCGACAAAACAGCCCTAGGATTCTTCTTGGGCCACTCGCTGGCGAAAGTGACTATCCCCAGTCTCCACTATCACAATAGTTACTACGATGGGTATGGCTACACCCCGAGGTACGATCACTATACCGTCCATCATTACTATCACAACGGAGATACGGTTCAAAAAGAAGCCACCATCGAGCCCAATGCGATCGTCGCTTGTGCTGCAGACAGCGGCACTTTCTGTCCGGCGAATACAACGTCCCTCTGCACCAATAACGGAACTGTGATGTGCGTTGCAAGTGTTACTGCCACAGTCCCTTGTACCAATGAGAAACAAACAAACTGCGTAACGAGTAGCATACCATGCAAAGACAACAACAGTACTGAATGCAAGCGGTCTTCTGGGAGTACAGCTTCTATCACAATACCTTGCATTTCTACGGCCAAAGTTTATGGAAGCATTAGTTTTGTGAACAACAGCATCGTTATTTCTAATGCGACTGCTAGTAATAAAACTATATCAAATACTACTACAAATGTGACTTCTGTGGACTTAGTTTCAAATAATACTAACTCTATAGCTACAAATACTACAAATTCTCCACTATCGACGAATACAACCGTTGTAGCAAATAAAAACAACGCAGAGAAAGGCCCACCACAGATGTTCTGTGTAACTATTCTGGCTCTGCCAGCGGAAAGAAAATTAACCGAGGGGGAAAAACTATTTAGTCAAACCAAAGAAGTTTTCGCTTCATTCGCTGTTAATGCGTTGGGGATAGATTGAAACAAGTGTATATACTTTTTTTATATTGTTTTTAAGTTTTAAAAATACATTTTGCAGGTGATACTGTTGATATTTTCTTAAATAAATATTTTTCTATAAATAACGTGTTTTAAATCGCATGGTTTATTTTCTACATTTCTACATTTCACTTTAGGCCAAGCAAATAAAATTTTTACTCGAAAAAAAAATTGTATAAAGGAACATAATACAAGACATCTCTCGTCTCGTGAGTCAAAAACTTTTATTAGCTAACTTTTCTATTTAAACAAATGAGTGAGAAAAACAGTTTTTTCACGAATGTATAAATCATTACCATGGAAAATATTTTACTACAACACTATACTTTCTCTAAACTGACAGATAAATAGGTCTTTTTTAAATATGCAACAATCTATTTTTTATTGTTTTTGATAATTCTTCAAAGTATGCCAATAATATTATTACTGGTATCCAGCCGTCTGCCAATATATTCATTATAATTATTGTTTATATCACAAGAGGCACAACGTTAATTATATAAGACAGGTTTTCGAAACTGAATAAACGTGGTCTCGTGGCTTAAAGCGTTACGCGTTGTCCTACTAATCTGAAGGTTCGGGGTTCGATCCCTGATGAGGTATGGCTTTTTTTCAATTAATATAATAATTATAATATTTAAATACAATTTTCTATCGTCCACATTTCAAGACAAATATTTCCGCACTAGTTGCTGGTCACGAAGTGAATAATTTCTCACAGTGTTGCCAAATATCTGCTGATTCGAGGCGCGCTACGTTGCTTGTTAAATTCTGCCAGAAAATCGTGAAATATAAAATACAGATAAGTAGGTATAGACCAAGCAAATTAAATTTTTACTCGAAAAAAGACCTATCCGCGAAATTTTTGTAAAATTGTCTAAAGGAACATAATACAAGACATCTCGTGAGTCAAAAACTTTTATTAGCTAACTTTTCTATTTAAACAAATAAGTGAGGAAAACAATTTTTTCACTTTGCAGGGAAAACCATCAATTTTAGCGAACAGCTTGTAGGGAGTAAAATTATCTACAAAATGAGACTTGTTAAATTAAAATCGGTTAATAAACAAAAAAGTTATTGCAAAAAACAAGAAAAGTGCCCATTTTTTAATTTGTTTATAACTATCGCATTTATTGTTAAAATTTTACAAGACCTATGACAAGTTGAGGGTTTTGTCATACTTTAAAAGTGTGCCAAAAGTGGGCGCTGTAGGTGCAATAGTTTTCGCACAATTCAATTTGTTTATAACAGAGGCTCCAAAAGTTATGAACTTTAAGCCTCTGGCGTTAATTTTCAACCAAAAATGATTCTGAAAGCGTCATTGTAATCTTAAAGACGTAATTAAGCGACCTATTAAAAAATATCACCGTTTTTTGACACTAACATTCTCAAATTGTGCATTAAAAAACCGTGCGTTTTCCGCTTATAAACAATTTTAATAAAATTGTTGCTATTTATGCTACCTCACCGAAAATAGATGCAATGGATAGCTGGCAAAAAAATACGGTTTTAAAATTAAAAAAGTACCCTTTACGACCAACAGGAGGCAAGATAAGAATTTTTTTTTAAATCGTATCGCAATTGTTTATAAATATTATGACTTGAATTTTTCGCAAAATAAAGTTTACAACGTAAACTACCATTTCCCGTGAATTGCATTGAAAAATGTGGAAAATTAACTTTGATTGATTCAGTTTCAAATACTACAAATTCTACAGCTACAACCAACGCAAACCCTACATTGTCGACGAATACAACAGCTGTGACAAATACAACCAACGCAGAGAAAGGCCCACCACAGATGTTCTGTGTAACTGTTCCGGCTCTACCAGCAGAAAGGAAATTAACCGAGGGGGAAAAACTATTTAGTCAAACCAAAGAAGTATTCTCTTTATTTGTTGTTAAGGCATTGGGGTTGAATTAAAATAATCTCCTCAAGAATACTCTGATAATAAATAAAACGTATATGAAACACTTACGGCGTCTATGTTTATTAAAACTATGTATATTCTTTAAAAAATCAGTTCTTTATTTTTATCATTAAATCAATTTAGATATGACATAAAAACAAAAGTAACATTAAAATACGTCTGTTAGTCTTTAAAATAAAAATTAATCCGTATCGCTGTCGTTGTTTACAATTATCACACTGCACTTCCAAAAGAATGTGTGTTAGGCCTTTTATTACTAAAATTGAGTATACCTTTACCTTTTTGTGGACCCTGACCGGTATAATCTTCGTCATAGTAAGTACTACAAGCGGGTTCTTCAATCTCTGCAACTTCACAATACCCCTGACACACCGTTTCGTATTTCGTAACGGGTAAACTAGAAAATCCCATTGATGTGCTTTGGCTTTTAATGGTTATTGGTACAGTTTGTCCAGCCAAAATGGGCCCTTCGTTGAAACCTTCCTCTGGTAGAGTAGAGAGACTGTAGTCTCCTTTTGTCGGTAGCGGACAGTGACTTGTGGAACACACATCTGGTGGAGTATCAGTGGTGACAGCACCGTAATCAGATTCCATCTTCAATCGACTACTAGAAAGTAAATCGTACTGCTGGTACTCGTGTTTCACTAGGGTGCTCTTGTATGGGTACTGCTGGAGCTTTCTCTTTCCTCCTGGAACCATCTGTTTGACCTACGGAGGATAATCATTCAGGATTACGCAGTTACTTCTTCAAACTGAACGTTGTTCACCTTACCATTTCATCGACGTTGGAGAATGTGTTCATATATCCCATGATGGAGAACAAACCAGCTGCGTTGGTCAAAAGGAACGCTGTGCTGGCCAAATAGAAACACCACCCGTAATGGTACACGAAGTGCAGTCCCTTGTCGGTGTGTGACACTTCTATTAACGTCTCCGTAAGGTAGGTCACAAAGATTACCAGGCTGGTACCGATCGACAAACCTTGAAAAACCGCGAAAAAGAATAACGAGCAATGTTACAAAAATTGAGTTGTTCAGTTGGACCTTTGTGATGACTTACCTCCAAGAATGAAAACTCCGCAAGCTATAACGATCTTCCTATCATTGTTGATATATCCCAAAACGGCTAGAATGACCGCCGTGATAATCAATATTATGGCTGTTCCGCAAAGTAAAGTACATGATCTGTAAATATAAAAGTAGTTTTACTAAATACACTCTTAGATATGTTTAGTTTATTTGTGTAATCATTGTGTATACAGCCAGCCGAGCTGTCAGTGAAGCCAGTGGTTCCCAAAATGTTTCTACATATTACTGTGGTAGGTCAGAGGATCTTAAAAAATATTCTTCTACCATTCGTACTTTATTAAATATCCCATGCAAGTTTTTATATTACAGATATTACCAGACTTACCTTATTCTTGATACTATGAGTTGCGCCAGATCCAAAGCGCCAGAAACCTCGAAGTCTGAAAAATCATAGTCCCACTTCTTATATTTTACCAAGGAACAAGTGGGAGATGTAAAATCTGCAAGTATTAAAAAGCAGGATTTAATTTTCACAATTTAATACATAAATAATAATAACAGTTTGTAAATTCCAATAGGACATATTAAAAAAGTGACGATGACGTCATTCTGTTTCTGTGTATGAATCAGATACCGACAAAAACCGACGTTTGTTTCACCATGGGATATGCATATTTTATCTCTGGAGATAAGTTTGGTCTTAAAATTGCTCATCGCTTTATCATTTCGATAAGAAGATAAAACGCAAACCTTGTCAGTTACAAATTGGAAGGTACATTTATCCCGAGTTTGTCGTCTGTGCGTGTTGTGACCTACAACGGGATACAGAAACCATGAAGTTTTACAAGGAATTTATTGGTTGTCTTTCTCTATGGTGCGTCTTAGGTAAGTTATACTATTCGTCTTTAGTGATCATTAAAACAAGAAAGTAATGTGGATGTCTTTCAGCTTCGACCAGCGCAGAACCCTCCATTTGTTATTATTGCACTACAGATGCCGATGGAACTGCCTGTAACAGTCCTTTGGACGAGAGCGGGATTCGAGTCCAGTACTGTGGAAATTCCACTGTGACAACTGACGTAGGTACTGCCAAAGAAATCGCGAGTACTTCAACTACACAGGGCACATACGTGTGCACGACCTCAACCTATACTAGCAACCGTAAGTATTTAAAACGTTTAGTGAAATATGTTTGAAAACGTATTACTTTGCAGTTAATAATTTTGTGACGATCAGAGAATGCCAAAGCAGGCAAATTGAGGGTGTAGATATTTGTTCCTACCTATCTGGGGCAGATATAACTAACATGTATTCAAGGGACTTTTCTTGCCAAACATGTGACTCCGATCTGTGTAATAATGACAATAGTAGGGCGACGGTGCATTTCTCCACAGTTGCCTTCATAGGGATTGCCCTTGTGAAATTGTTTGTTTAATAGACATAGACAATAATATTAGTGCTGATATTTTATTGTTTCGTTTAAAATATATATATTTTGTACTATTGTTCTTTTATTTCTTTATTGCAGCTCACGCGTTGAAATTTTTTACCTTAACATATATTTATTGTAGTTAATATAACGATTAAAAATAATTGATCCGCAGTATCAGCAGTAATAAACATAGTTCTGATAAAAATTGTTTACTTTGTGACTGATATCATTAATCAGTCATTTCCTCAAATGTGCTGCCAATAAATAATTCACTTGGTTATTAATTTAAATTGCAAATTTATTGGTATAAAGAAAATATGTATATTAAATGGAATTTAAATCTTTTAATTAGTTACTAAGATCAGAAAATGAAACTCAATTTAATCTAAGAGTCTTCATAAATGTTTACAAGCCACTTTTTAACTACAGATATACGGGATGTTCTATAAGCTCTGTGACATACATTGACAGATGGTAGCTGGCTTAATTTCAAGCATTTTTTCTTATATGAACATAGGTCCGATTGGTTTTTGTTTACAAGTTACAAGCATTTAAAAAATATATAATTTCATATTTCAATCAAAATAATAAACAAGTGACCAACGAAACAACTGAACCTAAGAAACAAGCGCCTACTACTAATAAAAGCACTACAAATACTTACGTATTGTAGTGTTTATCTTCTTCACGTAAGGGCACACGGTCCATAGTCCTACAGTGATGCCGATGGAAAAGGAGAGTCGTGTTGAATTGGGCAGCGAAATGGGCTCGTCCGTGTACAACCAGGAGCCGCTGACGAAGGCCACCAAGAGTGCAGTCAGGGCCGAGATCCCCCAAAGTAATCCGAAACGCGAAAGTGCTTCCCCGGGTTTGCCCATTTGAGGTCTTCCTCTCTGGCTGTTGTCATCAAGCTTGCCTTGGAAATTATCAAAACATGAGAAGACATTTCAGCGAGATGTGAAATAATTACACAATTAAAAAAATTGTTGCATGGCCTGTCGTGTTATCTGCGACACCTCTTTTTATGTAGCATGTAGCTCGCGAACGATTCCAGAGGTTCCCAATAAGTTTTAACAGTTCTGATTTTTGAAAATGGGTAATTAGCAAGTGTATATATTTCTGTGGTCTTTGCAACAGGGATTTGTGTAAAACTATATACATTTATTTGAGTGAGAGTTTAGCATGCTTCTAAAATAGATGAAACAATAATTTTAAGCAATAAAATTTGATAAAATCTTATCAGAAGTGGTAAAAAACTGCAGAGATTACTCTAAAAAGGACAAAAAAGGAGACGGTAACATTTTGAGGACTTACCTGTCGTATTTTGTGTACACTTAAAGACTAATTAATCTTAAAAGTTTCAAATTTATAAAATGGGAGGTGCACTTCATATTTATAGCCTGTTCTGCGATTACGTGTCGATGGACGAAAGGAAAAAAGACGGCGAGTGGAATCTCGACGGCGAGAAACGTCCGATGGGCAGGACTGCCTGGAAACTGGAAAGCCTGGCAGACTTTCGGGCTCGCAGCTTTCAGGAGAGGCTGCACCGCGAAACAAAGCGCAACGGCGCCCTGGTAACCGTGCATCGCAGCACGCGCTGGAAAGGAGGGGTGGGCGAGATCCCAAATGTCAGATGGTTTTATCGCTGTCTTCTTGTTGCGATTTCGTGGGGGTTAATGAAATACGTCTGTCTAAATGTACTTTTTATTTACGCAACGACAACAGTGTAACGCTTTTTCTTGATTATGGTTATTTGTTTATTTTTTTTTTTGGATAACTAAAAAAATTGGAAATACGCCTCAATATGCTGCAAGTGGTTATTTTAATATAACAGGGATGTCCCAAGCTTCAAGGAAGGAAAACAAAACAATAAAATTTTAAAATAGTTTTATTAGAAACTATTCAAACTGTGGTAAACAAACAGATAGACAGATACAATGCACACGAAGAAATATTAAATTTACTCATCTGTAAATTAGATGGTAATCAAACACTCATTATAATTACAATTTTTGATGGTATTACAATTTCTGAATCCAGATTCTGAAAGATCCAGAAGAGAAGTATTTGAGTGTGTTACCTTTGTGCATAAATATATTATAAAAAGAAAGTAACCACATTTAAGGAGACATATCGGGGTCCGAGGGAAGTGAGGATCGCAGGGAGAGTCCCTTGCTTTTCTTATGGGACTAAAACTCGCTGCCAACTTGAAAAAATTAAATTCTATTGAAATTATTTGCGTTAAACATTACCTATATAGCAAAGAAATCTACTCAATATGCACATAACATACATATTGAAAATTAACAACATAAAAATATCATATTTAAGTAGTTTTAAATTAGATTTAATGAACGTATAAACACTATGTAGATGTGGCAACAGCGATAATAATCGAGTGCAGTTGTACACACTGCGAACCTACAGACCTCGGACATCGGAGATATTCCGCGTCAAATTCGGGTAAAGATACGTACGCGTTCAAAAATGTATTGTGTGTAAACTATGTAAAATATAATTATTATATATAACAAATGTGTCGTATTATCCTCGCGAAGATCTATCTTCTATCCTTTATTTAAAATCCGTAAATCAAGTGAACTGGTAAAACAACGAGAAAATAAGTATGTTAATTTAGCTCTAAAGAAATGAAATGACACTCGCGCTCATCTCTCGTCCAAGTCAAAGAAAATGTTGGATGCAATTTTGAAGGTTCTGTGATATAAATTACATTATTACTCACTGTTCTTGTTTTTCATCTCTATTTTAGTAATGTTACAAAAGTTTTGCAACTATAACTAATTTTTTAGATATAAAGTTTCCTGAGAAATATTTATGTTCCTTTGTTATTCCGTACAAATGCTTTTATCTCAAGTATTACTAATTATATTAATCAAGTAAAAAAAACTTTATGTAACGCTAAATATTGGGTACAGATTACGATGTTTTTATAAACCACTAAATATATTAAAAGGATTTATCAACTGTATTTTTATTCCAATAAATACCTATATCACCGCTTCCTAGCCTTTTTTAATTAATTTAGTTTTTTTTAAAACATTACAAAAAATAATCTGTTGTGGATAATTTATTGTTGATAACAGTGTACATGGAATTTAGGAAAAATGTATATGTTTGAAATCAATTTCGTTTTTATCAGGTCTTTCAAATGTATTCCCTCCTTGTTGTCAGCTGATTGCGACGTTGTCACATTAATCCTCAAATCAGACATAAATGCAATTATTGGTTTCTGTTTCTAATTAATACAGCTGTACTATGTTCAAAACTTACGTTAGTTTTACATCAAAAATAAGATAATACTGTGTACTGTCTATGGAGAAGTTTTTGTTCCACAATTTCTACATTTTTTCTGTTATGGGCAAAAAAAGAGCCGCACCGTCCATCTTCGCCATATAAACCTATGTTAAAATGAACAACTTTCAACAACAATACCTGAAAATCTACATTCAAAAAAATTTTAAAAAAAATATGACGCACAGAGGGAGCACTGAGTAATACGCTATATAAATTTCAAGTACATCTGTGCATTTTAGTAAACCCGATGTACCTCCTTAACTACGGTGAACGAAGAACTGCGAAGTTTCTCACTGTTTCATGGACCTGTTGTTGGACATGCTGTGATAGAATGTTATGGCAGAGTAAAGTACTTTGAAGGACTGAAAGATTTAAAATAAAATAACCTTAAACTACTTGGAATTTTATTTGTAAAACAGAACAACGAGAAAAAATATACGAGGTGATTTTTTTCCCGACATATATCCGTAAAATTGTGAAATGATAACTTAGGTATAGTCTTTCCGATCTCACAAGGAGAAGGTAAGGTCGGATTTTTATAATTTTTGACATTTATAGTACGTGTAGTTTGGACCTTGAATAAGAATTTTCCGAAGTAGTTCGACGCAACGTTTAAAAATTACCGAGATAATCGATTTTGAAGTTTTACCTGTCAGCTAAATCCACTAGATGTGACACATTTTCCAACTGAGAGCGTGGCCTAATTGGTAACGTTCGGGACTGACAGTCGCGAGATCGCTGGTTCGAATCCGTCGCGTGACATATATTTTTTTTTTTCAAAACGCACCATATGGTTTTTTATTATTTTTTTCATCTCGAAAATTATGAACAAACGAAATATTATAATAAATACTTATGTCAAATATTTAATTAAAATGCACACTTGGTTGATAAACAATATTTATTATGAATTAACAATAAAGTTTCTTTAAAAAAAAACAAACGAGGTCAGGTAGGTTTTTTATTTTATTTTTAGTATTTGACATTTTACGCAGTGTAGTATAAGCCAGAATGATAATTATCATAGAAACATGGGAAACAGGCATTTTTTAAGCATCTAGCATGTCGTGTAAATGTTATGTTTTCACAGACGCATTTTGTTTTCAAAATATCGACGTTGAAGCAAATTTCGTTAATATTTTGAAAAATTGTTCTTTCATCACATAGTTTCGATGCTTCTCTACCTTTTGTGGAATTTAACGAAACTTTTTATTCCCGAGCACTGTGTTCTGTAAGCGGTTTTTTTAAACACGGTGGACGACCCACAGAATCTAGCTCAAAATGTTAATTAAACACTTGAAGAATATTCCTACATACAGTTATCATAATATTTCGTTTGTTCATAATTTTCGAGATCAGAAAAAGAAAAAGAAAGGAAGCTAGATGCTTAAAAAATTTCTGTTTCCCATTTTTTTATGATAGCTACAATTTTGGCTCGTACCACACTGCATAAAATCTCAAATACTAATATAAATATAAAATAAAAGAACATCCTACCTGACCTCGTTTGTTTTTTTTTTTTAATGAAATCTTATTGTTAATTCATAATAAATAAGTATTGTTTATCAACCAATTGTGCATTTTAATGAAATATTTGAAGAATATTCCTACATATACATAAGTATTTATTATATTTCGTTTGTTCATAATTTTCGAGAGGAAAAAAATAATAAAAAACCATATGGTGCGTTTTGAAAAAAAAAAAAAAATATGTTACACGACGGACTCGAACCAGCGATCTCGTAACTCCAAGTCCCGAACACTACCAATTGGGCTCCCAGTTGAATTTTTTGTCACATCTAGTGAATTTAATTGACAGGTAAAACTTCAAAATCGATTATCTCGGTAATTTATGAACGTTGCGTCGAACTACTTCGGAAAATTCTTATTCAAGGTCCAAACTACACGTACCATAAATATCAAAAATTACAAAAATCCGACTACCTTACCTTCTCCTAGTCAATCGAAGAACCAATCGACAAACGATTAAATTAAGAAAATAACTTTTCTTTATCTGGTTATGATTATGATTCAGATCAGACAACCGTCGATCCCCAGTATTATTTACATAACCTCACAAGTCTATATGCATAGGTTAAGAATCACCCTGCGTACTTGAAAATACCTTAGCTATGAGCTCCTTGCTCACACCGATAATCCCCGAAGATGTAAACGCCATCGGCTCCTGAGTGTGATTTAAGAATATTTCCAGTAATCGACAGTTTTTCTTATCCCAGTTGTACCAGTTGCAACACTTAATCGCCACGTACAGTCTCTCGGACTACAAACCATTAATTTTGTTGAGAAAGAAAGCGAAACAAAATATAAATATAAAAAGACGCACCTCTTCCACCACAGTTTCACCTACAAAGCCAAATACTACGTGTTGTAGGATAGTTACTGCAAAAGAATACAGGATTCTGTAGTTGCTGGAGGGACAAACATTCTGAAACGAAGAAAATTGAATAGAACCAGTGCAAAATTTCGAGTCGATATATTTTCCTTGAAATTGAAAGGTATATAATTTCGCTTGATCAGGGTGTCAAGAGAATCTTTTGAATGGTATGAGTGACGTAAAAATAAGACGCGAAAACTTACACTTAGGTAAAATATCAACAAGCTTGTTTCAAATAGTAATACTGACGACGCAAGTATAAACGTTGGCCAGTATATCCGTTCTCCAAGGTCCCTTTGAAACCTACAAAATGTCAATGTCCCACGGGAAAAAATCAATGTGTAATAGACTAGACCACCATACATATACGTTCGGAGATATGGTTGAATTATTTTTTCATTGTCAAGTTCATTTGACATTTCAAACTCCTCAAGTTGCTAAAATCAATAGTCGACCTTCAAATAATCTTAAACATGAGCTACCCCAAAAATGTATGGGTGTGATGGTCTAGTTCTAGTCTGTCACACATTGACTTTTCTCCCGACATACTTAGAAAAATGTGATATTATTATTTTCGACAGCAATGTATAATATAGGTTTTATTTACAAGCTTTTAATCCAGTTTCTCAGGGTTTTTACCTCCGAATTCTTTATAACTGAACCGATTGACGTGAAATATTGACTGTATGTGGGGAATGCCTCAAGGAACGAAACTTATATAGTGCCTTTTGCCCTGGGGGTGGTTCCCACCCCTTCTTGGGGGTGGAAATTTTTACGCCCAAACAGTTTTTACAGTTTTCCGGGCAGTTTTTTGCAAATAACTCTGAAACCATTGGATTTAACGAAAAAGTTGTAATGAATAAAAAGAAAGGTAATTAAAAAACAAATCTAATGGCATTATTTTCTTTTTCTCTAATTGCAATATAAACCGAGTTATGGATTTTTAAACATTGTTATATATTAGCTTAAAACTAAATTGGAACCAGTTAACGTTAAATAACGTCAAAACCATAAATATCAGGAAAAAAACTATTTGTAGCTTTTTTAAAGTACTTTGAAAAACCTTTAAAATGAGCTGTTTTAAAAGTATTTAGAATCAAAATTAACGGAAATACGATCGAAATAACATGATAGTCTAATTTTTTTTAAGAAAAAATTAATAAACAAATCAGTGCCTTTGGCGACAGAATTAAAATTAAATGCAATCCATTTGCGGATTTCTTCATTTATGTTCTAAAAATATGTTCTGGGTTTTTGGCTCATCAAGGCTAACATGATTAGTTTTCGAAATATTTGAAAAAAAAATGAAATTTTGGAAATCCGTTTTTGTTTCATTTCAGCCTTGTTTGAAGTGATATTAAAAAAAAGAACACTTTCTCATGGCCACCTTTTGCCCCCTATAGAATGGCATAATCAATTTTTATATGTAACGTTTCGTCTCTCCAGGACCATCATCAACTTAAAATACGACCCTGTAAATTTTATTACATTTTTTGCAAGCCTTCATGACCCCCAATACTGTACGGCCTCAGTCCGTACCAGATTCAGACGTTTTGTCTCGAAAAATTCATCTTCAGTGTATTCGTTCGAAATTTATCTATTTTTTTTATTTACATTTCTTTGTTTATTGAATTATCGCACACTATAAGTGTCGTTAGACCCTGTGAAATCTATCTAGTTATTAATTAATAAGGGTTGAAAAGTTGCAATCAATTCAAAATTATTTTATAAGAAAGGAACAAATGTTTGTTTAATACGAATGTACATTTAAAATTTATTTTATTTTATTTTCAAAAAAGGGGTATTTTTCAAGGGTTGAAAAGTTGCAATCGATAAAAAAGATTTTTTAATCAAGAAATCAATTTTAATTTGATAAAAATGCATGACTAAAACGTTTCAAGATGAAAAAAAAAATTTTTTTCATCAAAGGGGTGGTTTTTAAAGGTTTTTCCGGGTTGAAAATTTGGGATACATTAAGTTTCATGTTAGATAGCACATGAAATTACTCGTACTGCACAAATAAAAAAGATTTGATTACATAAAATGCTTAAACTTGTATTTTTTCTTTTTTTTCCAATAGGGGGTGGTTTTCACCCCTTAAGAACAAAAAGCACAGCTAGCGCATATATAAGTTTTGAAGTGAGGGGTAAGACGAGCCTAATTCTAAATTTTGAGAAAAATCGATGCAGTTATAAAAAATTCAGAGGTATTACTATGTTTTCAGCTACAGTAACTGGGCTATTTCTAATAGTCCAATTAACTAAGCCTTTAAATCGAAATTTTGCCAACTTGGCTGAATTTTTGATATGAGTTAGTTTAAGGTATATTATAACAATAAGTGAGAGTAATTTTTTGTTCAACCCCCGGCCAAGGGTGGAAAAAGATAAAACAAAGGGCTTTTTCAAGATAACTCAAAAAGGGTAAGAGCTAGTTTTTCATGAAAGTTGTAAAGCAGACAATTCTACATAAAAATGGCCTCTTATCTTTTTTTTGTACTATTACAATTAACAGAGTTAGGGAGGCTAGAAGTTAAGGGAAGATTTCAGAAATTTAAAAAAAATCATAACAAACAGAAAAATGATTGAATTTTGTAATTTTTTTTTTCAATCTGCTCTAAAATATGTAACTTTTCTTTTCAGAGAAATAGATATATTTTTTAATTTTTAATAAGAAAGTTATAACAAAAAATCAAATTTTTAATCGTTAATTTTAATGATTTAACAAAATTAAATTTCTGAAATCTTCCCTTAACTTCTAGCCTCCCTAACTCTGTTAATTTTAATAGTACAAGAAAAAGCTAAGAGACCATTTTTATGTAGAATTGTCTGCTTTCATGAAAAACTTTTTTTTCTAGCTCTTACCCTTTTTGAGTTATCTTGAAAAAGCCCTTTGTTTTATCTATTTCCACCCTTGGCCGGGGGTTGAACAAAAAATTACTCTCACTTATTGTTATAATATATCTTAAACTAACTCATATCAAAAATTCAGCCAAGTTGACAAAATTTCGATTTAAAGGCTTAGTTAATTGGACTATAAAGATAAAATCACAATCACCTCTTGATAAACTGGTGGTGACGGATGCAAGAGACTAACCGCCGTTTTATTTTCCTTTGGTGATTTACGTCGTTTGTTACAAACTTCGACAGGTTTTTGCTCTCAATCAAATTTAATCTTTCCACCTTTTCAATTAACAAGGCAAGCTGAAACTTAATCTGCAACATATAATAAATAACTATAAACATCGGGGTAATTGCCACATATGCAGCGTGATAAATAGTGAAGAAAATGCCCAGTTGTAGGAGAATTCCAAGAGAATCATTCCCAAAATGTAACTTGAAGCGATTTAAAATGAAAATAAAATCTTCTTCGTCGCCCGTCCATGGTAAAAACAAAGTCACGTTAACTACGACGGCTGCTACAAGCACCCATGCAAATTTAATCGCAAGCCTGCTCTCCTTCTGAATGCTGTTCGTTACTTCATCACTTCCAGTAAAAATCGGTTTATAGTTCTTTAGATACAGGTTCCTTACCTTCAAATAACTTGTAGCGAAGATATACATGAGGCAATAACTAACAAAAAACTAAAACATACACAAGCGACAATGTTAATATAACCCGAGTCCACTTTAACACGAAAGATACTTACGTGAAACGAAGTTATCTGCCCAGTAAGAAACTTTAAGGCTTCATCTCTTGCGTTACTCGAAAAAAGTGAGTAATATATGTAATAGACGATGTTAAATACCATGATAGAACTAGAAATCATGCTCAACCTTATTTGCAGCTTATTCCGACAAAGTAAGCTGCTCAAATGCATTAACAGTGATATCGTGTCGCCTGCAACAAGTTATAAATATTGCAGATACAGGCCGGTACAGCTTGAATTAACAGCAGAATCGAACTTCATTATCATACGTGAGACAAGACAATTACAAATATACTTGTAAACGTTAATTACCTTCAAAAGTCACTAAAGGTCCAAACAACTTTATGTAAACATCGTTTAGCAAATATGAGGACCTGTAAAAATTAATCATTAAACAACAAATAATGTGGATTATTACATTAATTTGTCTTACATGATCAACGTCAGTTTAGGTCTTTCTTTAATGCAAGGGTGTAAGTTTATGCTGCTTCTTTAGCGTTTCTTATTTAGTGCTGTAATTATCATTAAATGTAGGATGTTCAAACAAATTAAATCAATAAAAGTACAGTTTTAATAGATGTCATAATATAGGAATATTTCTAAATGGGAAAATATTCTACAGACTGTAACTCTGAGGGTAAGTTTTTAGGGGTAGGTATGTTTTCTCCTGATTACAAATCTGAAATTCTTTTTTTTTTTAATCAAATAAATAGTTGGGCCACCAGGAATTAGCATGGTTAGTTGTATCAGTCCACTAAGGTTGTCAGTTATACTTTGTCTATTTTGGATCTCTGGACACTAGAGGTCTACGAAATTTAGACAAGTTGTCTGTACTTTTCATGCGACATATGTTATCTGTAGTATTTTTGCCTCCTTATCACGAATCCGGTGTCAGAATTGAGCTATCACATCACAGGAATTTCCTAACCTCAAAAAACATGTAAAAATAGTAAAAATTAATGAAAATGTGCTAGGAAAAATTATAGCACTTTTTAAAGCTTAAAATCTCTACTTTAAGATGGTGCATTTTATTTATAAAAAACAAAAAATAAAAATATTTCATAAAAAATCCGTGAAACTTATTGTTAAATAAAGTTTGATAATGTACAAAAACCTACAAAATCAAAGTGAATAAATAACAAATGTGTGACTTTTTTCAAATTTAACTTACATAGTAGTCAAAGTACTGAAGGCTTGGTCGCTTATTCAATATTTTCTACTTAAAAGAGTGATTATCATTAAAATACAGGCAGTGCAAACAGATTAGATTAATGAGAGTACGGTTTTAATAGGCGAGGCACTAAAAAATTAATTGATAGATTACCAATGTTATCACCATTAAAAACTTACATAACATTTTGATTCCCTTACTTCTTGAAAAAAAAAATGTATAGTTATTTAGTACAGATTTAATCAAAAGGTGCGAAATTATATAATGATGATTTAAATAGTGAACAGTTACAATTATTGTTCCTAGTATTAGTAGAAGTTCGTTACAAATAATTGCTCTCATCTCCATACAATGCCATACAATTTGAATAATATTTTTTTTTAAGTGCCTTATAGTCAAGTGCATACACTCTCAATGTATATTATTATACAGGGTGTCCCAAAAAACATCAGCCTCCAGATAACTTTTCAGGGCTGAGTCAAAAAAGTTTAGCATGAAAGTTGTAGGGTATCTAGAAACAATATACTGGTCAGAATTTCCTGTAAATCCTCTATAAGTTATTTGGAGGTTAAACTCATTTTTCTCTGAATAACTTGTTAAACATGTTTCAAGCAAAATCCTTGGTCAAAATTAACATAAAAAATTCAAATGAACTAAAGGTCAACTGGTTTTTAAAAAATCATAGTCAACAGGTCATATTCAAGCTGTTTCTTTTTTGTTAATTTTGACGAAGGAACTAGTCAAATAACGGCGACACTCTGTATAACTACCTTAATTTTTAAGTTCGCTAACATAAACAAGTGTAAGTAATTGTGTATACAAAAATGCCGATTTCTTGCTTCTTTTTAATCATTCTTGGTCGACATGGACTTGTAGAACGTTATGAGAGAATAAAGAACTTTGTAGGACTGAAACAGAGTCGGTAATATACAGAATTCTGTCTCGTTTTCGAAGTTACCTTAAGTATGAGCTCCTTGCTGACAACGATGATTCCCGACGAAGTGATTTGCATCGGTTCCTGGGTATTCATTAGAAACATTGTCAATAAACAACAGTTCTTTTTATCCCATTTGTACCAATTGCTGCATTTGACGGCCGTATAAAGTTTCTCCGACTGTAAACAAGCATTTGTGACGAAACTATCGATTGGTTAAAAATATATTCACCTCGTCCACGATGGTCTGGCCTACCATGGCGTATACAGTGTGTCCCAGTGTAGTCACGGACCAAGTGAATATCATTCTGTAGTTACTAGACGGATATATGTTCTAAAATGATGGATTACTGACGCATGGGGATTATAAAATGAGATGTATACTTACGCTTAGATAAAATATTATTAAACTTGTTTCAAATAGCACCACCGAAGAAGCGAGCATGAAAGTAGGCCAGTAGACTATTTTGTCAAGTTTTTGTTTAAACCTAAAACACAACCCCACAGGAAAAAAATCTTTGTATGATAGACTACTCTTGTTTTTTTTTTAATTTTCTTTCTAAAAAATAACGATACCTTTTAATGCCTTGGTGGTGTCGAATGCACGAAACTAGCCGTCGTTTGACCTTCTTTTGAAAATTTACGTCGTATATTATTAAGTCCGAAGAATTTTTGCTTCCAAGCAAATTAAGTTTTTCGACTTTTTCAGTCAACAAGACAAACTGGAATTTTATATGTAACATATAGTAACTAATCGTAAACATTGGAATGGAGGCAACATATGCACCGTGGTAACAGCAGAAATATAAGAGTATTTGCAGGAGTATCCCAAAAAAACTATCCCCTAAGTACTTCTCAATGCGATATACAGCAAAATTAATCTTATCTTCGTCTCCTGTCCAGGGCAGAAACAATGTTAGGTTCACTGCAAGGACAGCGAGGAAAACAAATACAAGCCTTATTGTCACTTTACTCTCTTTCTTAATGATCCCTGCAATTTTTTCACTGCCAGTGCTAATCAATTTACAGTTCTTCAGAAATGATTCCATTACCTCCGAATACATCCCAGTGTATTTCTGAACAAGGAAATATGCAACACAATACTGCAACAATAACGTCTGGATCACCACTAGAGGGTTTTTTTCCTACATTAAGATACAGATACAAATTTTAGATGCAAAATTTGGTACTTCTACACTGCACTTTTAGGTATACGAGAAGAAAGAAACAGAGCTTCCATAAATTTAATAAAAATTAAGTTAGTTATTTGCTCTTTCAAAAGACAACTTACATTATTTTCCTCAAATAAACTTGGCAACGTTAAATACCGCACCTGTTACTTAAATTTGGCAACTATGCAGTGTGAGTGTAGTGGCTAGTGGCTCCCCCTGGAGCGACGCCGACTAAATCAGTTAATCAGTATTGTTTTTGTTTAATAACCTATAAAAAGCCGGTGTGTTTGATTGTTGTGCCACGTGTTTCAATTACATTCATCTTCTAAAAATATTAGAATTATACATATTTCAGAAGCTTCTAGTGATAAAGTGCGTTATTACAGTTCACTCTCAACAATAAACATTGTTTTGCAACTAGTGCCACAGCATTTCGGTTCCGCGTAGACATATTTGTCTTACCTCCGATTCTAGTAACTAACAAGTGATAATTTACCAGTAAATAAACAATAACAAAGTGTTTAAATCAAATAAATATAAAATATAAATACGAGTGTAATAATTGTGCAATAATATTCAAAATAAGTGTCCAGTGTTAAGTGGAACGCCAGAGCGAAGCGAGACGCCGATTGGTTAAAAAAACTATGAGCTGGGCTGGACGAGGCACAGCAACAATGGAAGCCAACGAATCCAGCCACCTGCGTTCCTGTAAGTCGATTCAAAATTCAAGTTTTTATACAATTTCTAGCCTCGATTTGAGCCAGTAGGCGTTATTTAGCGAATGTAGAATGCGAGAATTTATACAAAAATACAATTTCACAATTAAAATTTCGTACACAGTTTATTAATTCATAATAAATAATCTATCGATAACTAGTGTTCTAAAGTTTGATTATTTGCGTTTGATTCTGCAGAGTGACGCGGAACAGGTCGTTCATTCCATGAAAATTTCTAAAGCAAATAACTCAACCGCCTGTTACAAATATCACACGATATATCAAATTTGGAACATAACATATAGTAAAAAGTGTTAACTAATAAGAACAAGTACAGTGACTATGTTTTATACTGCGGAACTTACATGAAGTGCAGCTAGCTGCAATGTCAAAAATCCAATTATTTCTCTTCGGCTAGGTCTGGCATAGATTATGTAGCATAAAAAATCCAAAACGCAGACACCAGCAAAGACACTGAAGAGCATACATATGCGTCTTTGTAGCTTGTTTCGGCCCATCAAGGTACTAATATGCATTAGAGCTGCTATGGTGTCCCCTGAAAGATGTTGATCTGCTACAGATGTATAACTAAAGATGAGCATCACTTACCTTCGAATGTCGCGAGAGGTCCGAACCACTCGTTGTAAATATACCTAAGTCTTTCGCACCTAACAATTAATTTAGCGAGTAAGTTATCAATTAGTTTTATCACTAAAGTACGTGAAAACGCGAAAAGTCGAGTCATTAAATAACAAAAGTTAACTTTTTAAATTTCACTTACATGCTGGGTTTCGGTTTAGCTTTCCTCGAAGATCTCGATGCTAATGATGGTGTTTAATGAGAATTTTCTATTTAATGCAGTAATTATCATTAGTATGCAGAAAGCACAAAGGAACTGGGTTGATAAAAGCACAGTTTTAATGTACATGGGAATGTCGCCAAGTGGAATAGCATAAGCAATTTATAATGTTTGAAAATTGTGTTTTTTTGACATCAAACATTTCAGTACCATATAAGTAAATAGATTATCAACGTCATTAACATTACTTAAACAAATTTTCATTCGATTACTATTAAATTAAATATTTTTCTTACATAAACAGCGTGTTCCTAGGCAGGTGAAAATAATAGGAATAAAAGATTTTTATGATCGTGGTAGAATAAGATTAGATTTTTGCAAATTTCCAAGCAGATTTTGTTTCAGAAATACTCGGGGCAGAATCTCAGTTGACTATTTTTTAAACACTCAAAATTTTTTATCTTTTATAAGAGTCGGGAAAACGTTGTAGATAGGTACATATGTTTGCTCTGTGCAGATTTAAAGTTTTTATGTGCTTTGTGATGATTATGCCAAAGCTAATAATAAATAGTGTGTCCCCGTATGGGCTACCTATAGCACTCTTGTAAACTTTCGTTTGAATTTACATTTTGCTTTAAGTATCCCTAACTTAAACTTTGTTAAATACAGTTTTTAACACGAACACATTTTGAAATGCCCATGGTTTCCCAAGATAAGCAAAACTTTTTGCGGTACCCCATCCGGGGACACACTGTATATGTTAATTATTTTTTATTAGTTATTAAACTATGCCTAGGAAAATTCGGTGCAGATTTTCTTTTACTTCTTAGGATCCTTAGAAGACATACTGTTGTAGAACGTTATGAGAGAGTAGAGAACTTTGTAAGACTGAAACAGAGTTGGTATTCAATACACAGGGTTTTTACGCTGTACGGCAAACACTATTGTGGCCAAAAAAATGAGGCTTTCAAAAAGTTTCTCTTTCCCAAATGCCCTAAAAGTATCAAAGTTGTGTTTTTTTAATGTAATCTACATATTATTGCATTTTCTATTCTCCGATCAAAATAAGTGTATGTTTAAATAATTTGAATTTTATCCAAATGTAACCTAATTTTCTTGTTTCAAATATTTAAGAAGTATATCAGATATGTAAGCGAAATTTATATGGAAGTGTAACAATAGATCATATTTTATTTACCAATCATAATAAACTTGCCATCTTATACTGGGTGTCTAAAAATTAAAATTAATAAAATAAAAATTTTTAGTGGCTATAACTTGATTAATTTAAATAAGACGCCATATTTTTTAACTTACCAGAAAATGTAATTTTTAATTACCTATCGAATGGTATTAGGGTGTCCATAGCGTTTTTACAGAATATGCCAAATAATCGTTCACTGCATCATTTCGTGTGTTTTACATACAAGTTCTAACTAACATATCAACTATAACATAAAACAGAAGCAAAATATTAATAACAGGTGTTCGAAATGTCGACCGTCTGTTTCCAGACACTGTCAAATTCTTTTTTCAAAACCACTGCTAGCTCTGGACAACATTTGCGGGGTTACAGTTTCAAAATCATCTCTTATGCATATTTTCATATCTTGTGGATTTGTCGGAGGCGTATTGGAGACAATTTCTTTTATGTATCCCCATAAAAAGAAATCTCACGTAACCATTTTTATGAAAAGTGCATTAATCACTAAATAACACTTTATCAAAAAAGTTTACATTTCCTGTCACTTTATCTAACACCCACATGCAAAATTCATTCGGTTGTCAAAATCATTTCCATGAAGTTCTTGGCAAAGCTGAATGAATAATACTGGAATTTTCGATAACTGAACCAAGTACCGTAAAAATATTTTCTCCGCCTTCTAGACAACTAGATATATCGGAACTTTTATGTAAAATACACGAAATGGTGCAAAGAATGATTATTTGGCGTATTCTGTAAAAACGCGAAGACTTGGCTAAGAATTAAAAATTATATATTCTGGGAAGTTAAAAAATATGGCGTTCTATTTAAATTAATCAAGTTATAGCCACTCAAAGTTCTTATTCAATTAATTTTAATTTTTAGATATATAAAATATGATCTATTGTTACACTTCACTGTAAATTTTACTTACATACCTGACACACTTCTTAAGTATTTGAAATAATAAAATTAGGTTACATTTTGATAAAATTCAAATTATTTTAAAAACCTTAAAGTTTAGATATTATAAACCTTATTAAGCAGACAGTTATTTTGATCAAAGAATCTAAAAAAGCAATAATGGATAGAGGATTCCATTTAAACCCCCATATATCCCAAAAGAGAAAACTTTTTGAGTCTCGTATTTTGTCCACAATATTCCATGCCGTATAGCTTGAATAACCCTGTACAGTGTACAGATTTCTGTCTCGTTTTCTAAGTTACCTTAAGTATGAGCTCCTTGCTCACACCGATGATTCCCGACGAAGTGATTACCATCGGTTCTTGGGTTTGAATTAGAAAAATCGTTAACAAACGACAGTTGTTTTTGTCAAAATTGTACCAGTTACTGCACTTAAGTGCTATATAAAGTCTCTCGGACTGCAAACAAGCATTTGTGGACAAAACTATAGATTGGTTAAAAATATATTCACCTCGTCTACGATTGTCTGCCCTGCCATGGCAAATACAGTGTGTCCCAGTGTCATCAAAAACCAAGTGTATATCATTCTGTAGTTACTCGACGGATTTATTTTCTAAAAACAAACGTTATTGACGCATGAATGGTATAAAATTACGTAATACCTACGCTTAGGTAAAATATTATTAAACTCGTTTCCACTACCACCGCAGAGGCAGATAAAATAAAAGTGGGCCAGTATATTATTTCGTCATTAAGTTTTTCTTTAAAGCTGAAAAATATATATTTCTTATTCTATTTGTCAAATTCAGTTACAAATAAGTACGTTTTGATTCCGTGGTGGTGCCTGATGCAAGAGACCAACCGTCGTTTTATCTTCCTCTGGAAATTTACATCGTATATTTTTAATTCCGGAACATTTTCGTGCGCGAGCAGGTTCAACCTTTCAACGTTCTCGATCAACAAGGCTAGTTGAAATTTTATGTGTAACATGTAATAAATTGTCGCGATCATCGGAATTGTGGCAGTGAATGAAACGTGGTAAAAGAAGATATATTCGACTATTACTAGAAGCGACCTAAAGGAACTCTCTCCAAAATACAGATGAATGCGATTTAATACGAATAGAACTGTATCTTCGTCCCCCGTCCACGGGAGAAATAGACTTGTGTTCACTGCAACAGCGGAAAGAAACACAAATACCAGCTTCACCACGAACTTGCTGTCTTTCTTAATGATTGCCACTAATTCGTCACTGCCAGTGGCTATGGGTTTACTAATCTTTAAAAATGCGTCAATTATCTCCAAATACGTCCCTTTGTATCTCAGGATAATGCAGTACGATATATAAAACTGTAACATGCGTGTAAATTACAAAGAGAGCTTCATGGAATTTTAATTCAATGTAAAAGTTTGCAAATAAATTAAATGTAACGCAAAAATTTTAAGTACACGCGTCAACAAAACTTACGTGAAGTGTGTTTAACTGCGTTGCCATGAATCCCATGACTTCCATTCGGCTCGGTCTCGAAAAGACCACATAGCATAGAAAGTATAGGAGGCTGAAACCTATAACCATACTAGATAATGTACATATGAATCTCTGTAGCCTATTTCGAATTAGTAAGGTGCTGAAATGCATCAGAACTGCTATCGTATCTCCTAGAAGATAGTTTTTGTAAGTGCTTTGTTGTTAACCGAGCACTACTTACCTTCAAATGTCGTTAAAGGTCCAAACCACATATTGTAAATATACTTCAGTTTCTCATACCTAAAAAATTAATTTAGGTAATAACGATGGAAACATTTTTAATTAGCAGAAAAACAAATGTAGATTTTTATGATATTTCACTTACATGATGAAGGTCAGTCTTTCTCGAAGATCTCGGCGCAACTTATGGTGTGTAATTGGTGTTTTCTATTTAATACAGTAATTATCGTTAAAATGCAGACAATACAAACAAATTAAATTGATAAAAGTGCAGTTCTAAAGTATATATGGGAATATAGAAATATAATGTGTAATGAAAATTTAATTAATAGCTTACTAATGTTGGCAACATTAAAAAGTTTTTCCTATACTTTTTATTTCTTTAGTATAAAAAAATCGAATATTTCCTGCATTCATATAAAACTATTTCCCAATATTAACTCTTTTAAGTACTTCGGAAATGACGTCTAGTTGTAGATTTATAAATTCAAGAAAAAATATTTCTATTAAAAAAACGTGTTTTATTATTTGCTCTGGCATTTTTTATTACTCTATTTCACTCACAATAAACCAACTAAAACAAAGTCAAAGTTTCATCTACTTACATCAGATATCTTCAGAGATATTTGATTAAATAAATAGGTTGTTTTGTGGTCCAGGGAAACACAACGAAACATAACGAAACATACAAAATACAAATTTATTTTTACACATAGAAATAAATTACCGAAACAAACGAATCAACAACTTAACCAGAATTATACAAGTTTGTACAACAAATTATAACACCTAACTTTACATTTTCCAGTGATTTGTGGACATTTTTTTCCCTAGTAACCACTTCGGGTATTTATCATAAAAATTTATTAAAGCTATTACTGGTACTGATATATTGCATTCGATGGTCTTTGGTCCTGGTGACCCCTTGGAGCATCCTAAAATGCAAAGGAATGATTATAAACGTTATGCATCGTCGATTAGTGAATTTCCTCCCACCTGAACATATCGCTGTTGTTGAGGCCTTTGGATGTTTTGGAACTGAGGGTCCGGCTTTGGGATTTTAACCACGATGTCGGTGGGCTGACGAGTCACCTGAAAAAAAATAGTAAGGTAGTATAAAAAGTGAATCAAAGCTGTTACACTTCTTTGCGTATATTAAACCGAAAATAGGCATTTGCTTTAACTTTAGACAAACAAAATGGTCCTGTGAAGCAAGGACAAGCACATTTATGAATAAAAATAAGTTTCGGAAGTAACAACTTCCTGAATTCAACTAATTTAACCGAGGGGGAAACCGCTGACTAAAATTTGTACACTAAAATGCTCATTTTGGTAAATAATGCTCACTATTACTTAAATATTACTCACTATTGCTAGGATATTACTCATTACCCAAATATTACTCATATTACACAAGTATTACTCCCATTACTCAAACGTGACTCAGTTTACGCAAATGTTATTTGTATTACTCAAGATTAATTGTCGCTTACCATGTTAGTGGAGTACAATCATGCTATTCAATAAAGGAGAAAGGCTCGAAAAAAGGTAATGGTAAATAAACAGCGAATACAAACTGTAGCACAAATTTTTGTTTATTTGTATACAACCCAATTTGGTTTTACAAAAAAACAAAATAACAAATATTGCATCTTAGGACTAAACAACATCAACTAAATTAAAATGCAGCTAGGAGTAAAAAAAACCAAACTTGGAAATAAATGTAGGTATCTTCTTTTTGCTAATTTGTAAGTTCTTGGAATATTCAAACTGTCAATTCTGTTTAATTCTGTTTAATTCGAAAGGGCCACTTCCACTAATTGTAAGTTCAACTGGACCATACGTTTTTATCACTTTTATTTTTAAAATTCTTGATAAGAGGGCATTCTCCTCACTCAAATCTGGTGTTCTTTAATCCACCGAAGACGACTCTGACCGAGGCTGACATTGTTTGAACTCGACCTTTGCTCAAAAATTCCGATTCTCGGCTCGAGGACTGATTGGCTTTTTTGAAATAGTCTTCCATCATTAAAATAGTTTGACGATGACCGCTTACTATTTTAAAGAGTTTCGGATGATTCACAAACACTAATCACAAGAACAATAATTATACATAAATGGGCGCAACACTTGTACCTACATGTCACGGTAAAGTTACATATCGCTAATGGTTGCGGTGTAGGCTTCAACTAGATGGCATTACTATTACTCCGAATTACTCGGGTATTACTCGGAATTACTCAATTATTACTCAATATTACTCAATTATTACTCAATATTACTCAAGCTTGTACACCAAATTACTCCTGCGGTTTTCCCCTCGAATTTAACTTTATATCGGTTGAAAGTTGTATAGCAATGCAATATAGCAAGTAATATAGCAAGTAATTAATTAAACAGTTCAACAAAAAATCTGGAGTAAGTTCGAAATCGATTTTAGGTAAATCGTAGATTGTAACCACGTCGTTAAGGGTCAAAGACTTTCCTTACGTAATTATTAATACATGTAACCAATGTATTCGTAAATTATAAAATTATTCTTATTTGAATTGCTCTCAATTAATTAATACTATATAATTTCGAAGGAAAGTGCAAAGAGAAATCAGTACAGTATTTAGGGCAAATTTAAATACTTTGATAAATTCTATTATACATTGAGTAATCAATCACTTTTCATGTGTTTGAGATACATATAAACTAGTTATAAATATTAAAATCTAAAGTATTTAAGTGATTTTCAAATTGGTGTAACTTATCTAAAAATGGTAGAGTAATTAAAATAAAAACAAATTGAAGCATGAAGTTTCTAGTGTCAGGATATGAAAGTAAAAAAAAATTTTTGTTGACCAGCGGAATTTTATTTTTTAAAAAATTACTTTTGGCTTTGATAATTAATTACTATAACGATCGTACAGAAAATCTAAGCAGGGTATTGAAAACTTCAACTATCCTCTATAAGACGTTTTTATGGGTTTTTATTAAAAAAATTTCGATGCAAGAAATGATTCAAAACGAGGTAAAAAATTGAATATTTTCGTTTTTTTTAACTTCAAAGAAACCCCTAAGAGTTCATACCGCTGCTATTTTTCTTTCATTATGATCCGAATGATTGAAATTGTCACTTTTGATAAAAATCTGTTAGAGGATAAAGTTTGCATCATTTATTCACTTTTTTTAAATTGAAAATGTTAAATATAAAAAAAAAATCGAAAATACTTTTTGAGAATATTTATACACCATCGTTAATTTTTTTTAAAATACAGAAAAGGTAATTTTGAAAAAATTTATTGTATAGTACTGTGAATTTCAAAAAAAATATATTTATTAATTTTTTTCTTTCTTTTTCGATATTTAACATTTACCTATATATCCCATAGTGAATATTCTGACAACAACAAAATTGTGAATATATGTAACAACATTATAGTAAATACATTTATAAGCTTACTCAAATAATAAATACTATTGTGCAAATTTTCAATATGCGTACATATATTTTTTCCTAACCACCGACTTACCTCAGCTTTAAATCCTTCTTTTGGATCGGCGGTGTACTGCACAGTACGAATAAACCCATCCGAATCCACAACCGAGTAACTTCCCGTGATTTTATTCCCATCCCTTTGCTCTTTCCTGTTCTGGTAGTTGGTGTAAAGATCGTCCTTTACGTCAAATCCAAACTGGTAGGAGGGATTTGGCTGAAACAGTCATAAACAATATATTCACATTTTCAAACCGACGACGTTACGGGAAACAACTACTCTGCACACTAATGCTCCGATCAACATTGATTTATACAAGCAAATATGTTGCGTTTTCAGAAATTACCGTTCGGGATATGGGAAAGTTGTTCCCATAGTCCGTCATGTGAAACGTTTAAAGGAAATTGTGATTATGCAGCTATTTCAATCTCGCGTTTATCATAGAAACATTTCGTTACGTAAACTAGCTTTTAATGTGGGCTGTTAGACCTTAAGTAAAAGTTAGATCATTTTTTTCTGCTTCACGTAACAAATAATTTACTTTCACACTATGTGTAACAGTCGATTGGAAAATGGATGTAAACTGAGATGTGTACTCATATAACAGGATGTTTAAGTATAGAAACGACGTTTTGCGTGAATTATACGTAAATCTTGATAAAATAATTATAATAAATCTATTTTAATTGCACAATAGAAAGCGAGAGTGTTTAATTCATACCTACATATTATTTTCATGCCACAATAGTAAAACCGTTCCGAATACAAGTAATTAGTTTTATGATGATACGCACACGCACTTTCCAAATCGAGAAAACATTCGTGTGAGCTTGTAATAATCACGATGAATCACCGTAATTTGCTGAATGAAAACTTTTATGCTTCAACGACCCCGGTTGCAACCATTGTTGCTCAAAATTAATAACGGCGCTTTTTAACGATAATTACACGGCAATTTGCTTTTGCAAAACATTCCCGATTAATTACTTATGAAAATATGCGAAATATTTTATATATTAGTATTTGCTTTATAACAGTATGTCCAACAAATAAATACCGAAATTTTAGCCACTCATCAAAAGCACAACTTTTATGTAATACCTACATTTATATTTAAGAGAAAACTTGTTGTTTTAAAATTGTGCTTAAAATTTTGGCACATATTTCTATTTGGGATAAATTCATATTCCTTACATCTATGCTAACACATTTTAGTGTCAATGCAATTAAAAAAAAATGTATTATTTTTTGCGTATTTATATGAAAACTGAAATAATTAATGATTACTGTTGAACAATCGTTTGAACTATGTGTAAGTAATGGTACATTTTGCAAGTATTTGGTAGAAACATGTGTCCCTATTTGTATCAACTGAAATATTCAAAAAAATGTTTCAATTGAGTGAAACTGGCGAACACGACTAACCAGAACCATGACATTTGCATGTTACCGACCAATTACTACCTTTCTAAATTGCATCGCCCCCTTGCCAATAAGTTAAATTGGGAAAGACTTCCTTTAGGTTTTGAAATTCCTTTAAAAAACTATAAATGGAACTTTCTAATAAAACAATTTTGTGTCCACTGATATTAACTTTTAAGAAATTCGTTGTGTCCACCGCCAATTAGAACACACCCTTGGGTTAACACTTTTGAAAAATATTCCCCTCTCGGTCATTTTTTACTTACGTCGTAATCTTCCTCGTTCTCCTTCTCCCTGGCGTCCTGCTGGGGCTGCTGCACCCTGTACTGCGCCGTCACCGGTCTGGAGATGTACCTAAGGGGTTGCTCCCTGACGTACTGTTGGGGCTGTTGTTGGGTCGCCACCGCTACAGGAGCGGGTTGTATGGGTCTGTTGTTGAAGGTCTGCGAGCTGGCTTTTCTCTGGGCCGCGGCGAAGGCCTCTTGGGCCTGAGAAGCCAGCTGGGTCGCCTGGACCTGCTGGAGGTAGTTGGGTCCGCCTATTTGGGCCGCTTTCTGCACCTAGGATATAGTCCTTCATACAATTTTGGTTTGCGGATTTTTACAGCTGTTAAAATGTAAATGAACGCCAACGTAAATGAACATTCATATCATTGCTGGATATACTTACAGGGTGTTTTCAACATTACTACCACAAATTTTATTTTTGAAACACAAAATGTTAAATTTATTTTTTTTAATCAAATATTAGATAGAAAACAATGTATTACACTGAAATAAATCTAATACAGGGTGTTCCTTAATGATATGCGAATATTTACGGGTGTAATTCTATATCGAAAAAAATTAATGATATGGACCAAAAATGTTGATTTGCGAAAATACGGGGTGTTAAAATTTTAGGAAAAAGAAGGAAATTAATTCATATTTTCGAAACCGCTTGAGATATTTCAGTGTACGTAGTGATAAGAGGCGCATGTTTTTCAATACAAACATAACTTTCAACCCTAACAGTGGCGTGCGTACGAGCACTCACTGATATTTTTAAAGAAAAAAAATGGTACGCCGATGGTTTTTCCCAAATAAATTTTTTTGAAATCCTCGTTCAGTTCAAAAGATAAGAGCTCTCTTGATTTTCTGTCCTGCGATCAAGGTTGGCATGATATATATCTGATATATATCACTGATATCTATCACGATATTTATTTCTTGATATATATCATGATATTTATAAAAAATTAAATAATGATTCTTACTGGTTTAAAGTTGCCTAAACTGTTAACAGATGGCAGCAAAACCGTATGCTAATCGTTGATGAACGTGTTTATTTATGTGATCCTTCGAATTTTTCAACAAAGTAAAATTGAATGAATATTTTTATTTCATTATTTCTCCAGGTGTTGTTAGTCAATTCGAGCAGGTACTGTGTGTTTGTATTTGTTTTAATATTTATGAAATTTATGTTGACTTGGTGTAAATTGGTTAGTTTTCGTAGTACTGAATATTCACACAAATATTTTTTTATTAGTTTCAGAATTTATATTCATTTTTCCGTTCTCGTTTTTCATATTTGAAATAAAAATATTTACCTAATTAGTTTCTTAATTTTATTTCGCAACAATAATATTATACGTAAACTAATTAATTAAAAAATAAATATCAAGACTTGATATATATATCGGATATATATCAAGATATATATCCGATATTTGATAATTATATAAATATCATGATATTTGCCAACTTTGCCTGCAATGCGCCGTTTTTGAATAAAATATTGATAATTTTGATAATTGATAACTACGACCTTTCCCAGCGACATTTTATGGCATAACCTCTTTGAGGTTAGGTGTATTACGGTGTATGTCATATATTATAATGTAGAATTTCCTTTTACACGAAAACGGTTTCTTGTTAAAATTACCGAAAATGCGCCGTTTTTGAGAAAAACGCAATTGACTGTCTCAAAGTCAACTAGCTGTGATTGCTTAATATACATGGTGTTTGGAAACGAATAGTCCGTATTAATTAAGTTACTTTAGTTCAATTAACGCTTTCTTAAAAAGTTCCGTTACCAATTATTGAAACGGATTATAGGTACATTATTTTTTAGAGCCCATAATTTTTTATTAATTCATTTAATCAAAGAAGCTACCTTTGTATATGGCTCCTAGATTCTGAACACCTTATATATTAAAGAATATAAGGAATATAAGCCGGTTAACTTTGGGCAGACAGTTGCGTTTTCTTCAAAAATGGTGTGTTTTCAGCAATTTCAGCAAGACCTGTTTGTTTTTATATAAAATAATATGATAGAATACCACAGAAAAAAATCTTAGCCACCAACTTCTAGCAGATAAATACAGGCTGTTGCAAATTCGGTAATCAGGGGCCCAACATTATGCCTCTAAAAATCACGGCTAACATGATTAGTTTTCGAAATGTGTGAAAAAAACCGAAATTTTGGAAATTGATTTTTGTTTCATTTCAGCCTTGTTTGAGGTAATGTTGAAAAAAGAAGAACACTTTCTCATGGCCACTTTTTGCCCTTTATCGACTGGCATAATCAATTTTTGTATGTAACGTTTCGTCTCTCCAGGACCATCATCAACTTCATTTTTTAAATACGACCCTGGAAATTTTATTACATTTTTTGCAAGCCTTCATGACCCCCAACACAGTACTGCCTCAGCCCGAACCAGATTCAGACGTTTTGTCTCGAAAAATGCATCTTCAGTGTATCTGTTCCAAATTTATATAATTTTTTTTATTTAGATTTCTTTGTTTATTGAATTATCGTACACCGTAAGTGTCGTCATACCCTGTGAAATCCATCTAGTTATCTAAACTATTACCACCACGCGTTACAATAAAACATTTATTATTATTAACTATCACCATCACTTGGTCATACATAACTCAATGAGTTGTTGCATCAAAATTAAAACATTATTACAATTTTAATTTTATTATGACAAATTAATTCTTAAAAATGCATATTAACAACCAAAACGCCAACTGAATATTGTTCTTTAAAAAATTTCAGTAAATGTTCAAAAACATTTTCGTTTTGGCAAAGGTTGAAAATAAAGATCAGCGTAATATTATCGAAATTTATTGTATCTGTAACCGCAACTGTGAAAGAGCATGTCAGATGTATTTGTATGAATATCCTGAAAAAAATAGATCGGGATTTGTTTGAATTTTGAGCACTCGAAGCCTAGAAATAACTATGGACACGGGAATAAAACTCTAATAATGTTTTATTTTAATGCACGGTGGTAATAGTTTAAATAATTAGATGGATTTCACAGCATCTAACGATACTTACAGTGTACGATAATTCAATAGACAAAGAAATCTAAACAAAAAATTTATATAAATTTGGAACGGATACACTGAAGATGAATTTTTCGAGACAATACGTCTGGATCTGGTTCGGGCTGAGACAGGACAGTATTGGGGTCATGAAGGCTTGCAAAAAATGTAATAAAATTTCTAGGATCGTATTTAAACAAATGAAGTTGATGATGGTCCTGCCATTCGATTAAGGGCAAGAAGTGGTCATGAGAAAGTGTTCTTCTTTTTTCAATATCATCTAATCACATGACTGAAATGAAACAAAAACGGATTTCCAAAATTTCGTTTTTTTTTTTTCAAATATTTCCGAAACTAATCACGTTAGCCTTGATTTTTTAGAGGCATAATGTTGGACCCCTGATTACACAACTTTGCCCCATTTAAGCTACTTCGTACCTCGTACCGTTTCCGGGATCCCTGCAGTGAGAAGCGAATTTGTAACAGCCTGTAGATTGGAAATGATATCACTAAAAGACTAAAAAAAAACAATTTTGAGGATAGAGACATTTCCACAGGAAAAACAGAATAAATATTCTGTAAACTTTGCTTCTGGGGTCTCGCAGATGATCTAATTTCGCAACATCTCGTTCACCAATACAGACTAGCCGACGATCTCACCTGTCTGTCCACGCCGGTGGTCAACAGCACCTGCTGAATGGGTTGCTGCGGCGACGAGTAGGAAGCATAGTTCTGCAACCCTTCCCTCTGCCTCGTCTCGTACACAGGATGAGTCGCCACGGGTTGTCTCGCGTACTGGGACTGCACCCGGGGGTCGTACCCTGGGGCTGACGGTTGCCTGTAAGTTACGGAGGGCACAGCCTGGGCACTGATGTATTGGTTGTTAGGGTAGACGGGCTGCGAAATGGGGTACGACGTCGCACATGACACTATCAACAGGGGTAAACACCTTAGGAGATCCTTCATTTTCACGGGTGCACTGCGAATTATGCGTGTGGATACTGAAAAGCAGTAAAGAAATTGAGTGCCGGTGGTATATATACTTTCCTCCTCTCTTGTGCGGGTTATTGGAACTTTCAGCCCGGCTAGAGAAAGGTGCAGCGGCTCTGTTAGGGGGTCAGTGTATTGTCGGTATCATGCGGTACATATTTTTCTAGTTCATAAAGCAGGGTTTATTGATACGTAATTATTTTGGTTCGTGTGCGGCTATTAATATTTAATTGCTGAGTAGTTGGGGATGGGAGTCATGCGGAGAAATTTATTATTACCCACACTTAATAATGTACGATGTAGGTAGAATTTAGCCACTGAAAAATTAGAGGAAAAAGAAAAAAAGAAATTTTTTTGTTGGACTATGTGTTCATCGTCCTTTATTTTCAAAATACAGGAAATTATACAAATATATTTCATTTTTATTTTGTATGTCATTTTCCTTTGTTGTCTGACGGAATTTGTTTTTCTTTCAATGTGCCCAAAAAATCCTTTCGATAAAATTTCAAGGGTACTGATTGTTTATAAGTACACTCATTTATTATTGAACATATTTTTTAAGAAATACAAAACATTTAATTAAACTTGTTTCTACATAATTGCTATTTTTGTCTAGAAAGTGAAGTGAATTTAATTGTTCGTTATTGTTAATATTATCTAGAAAAATATCGATTTTCTCAATGGTAATTGGCCAAATTGCAAAAATATCGCCTGCATATATTCACAAAAAAAATCTTAAAGGTATTACATTGGTAATAACAATATGTGCCACTGCTATTATGATAAAATTCATTAGTTAATTGACAATTTGTTCGTAGTTCTTGTACTTTAATTTTATATTTTATAAAGAATACAAAAATTATAGGGAGAAATCAGTAAGGTGCTAAAATTATAGCAAAAATACTGATTATTTACTTTGTAATATAAATTTTAAAAATAACGCTGTTAAAAGCCGATACATTTAACTCAAAGAGATTAATTAATAAATCGATAAATTTACTTTAAACTGACATTAGCTTGATACTTAATGTAGCTTTTAAATATTTAAATTTAATTAACTTTTTAATTAGCATTTTTCGTGTCTCTTGATAAAAATATTCAATGTTATTGTACAAATTGTCGTATCAAAATTTTAATGTACTGTATCTTTAAAATATGTTTTAATAACATTTTTATTAGTATTCTCTATTGTTTATTCTATTTATTTGTGGTGCCCAAAAAGAATCTAGCTCTGAAGAATGCAGTCCCTTATTTGTCACTATTACAAAAAATTTTACTGGCGTGTGTAATTTTTCGGTATAAAAAATTATCTCTGTTCCATAGGGTTTTTTTTATTATTGAAAACTGTTATAAAACGTATAAATAAAAAGTAGGTGACGGATGTAATGATATAGATTTAGTTAAATTAAATTTAAATATATTTAGAATTATTCATGTGATTTGTTTACACTTCATATGAAAGGAAAGACAAATCAACATATGTTTTTATTTAAGGAACTGTATAGTCTTTCTGTACCGGATAACTATCAGATCGGTTAACCATTACATGTAAACGTGTATGCAAAAGTCACAATTACCCTGATTTACGTATTCGATTCGATAGAAACAAATTAAACAAATCCATTTTCAAATATTGTTCTTTTTTTTGTGTCACATAGGTAAATAATTATGTTTTTATCATACTACCTACTAAAATGACCCTTGTGCTTGTCTCCTTTTAATGATTGCAGTTCGTTGTAAATATCGAGAATAAAATAATAATAATAAATAAACTGCGACATGGATAAATTTTTTTATAATATTCCGACAATCGAAGTAGAGTCAAGTAAAAGACCGTCCAGCTAGACACTTCCACAATGTAATGGCAAACATCTCGGTTTCATAAATATTCAACGTGATTTAATTTTAAACAGACACCAGCAGAATTTAATTATCCCGCTGTATAAACATGTCCCACTGAATTCATTGTCCCGGCATAAACAAAGCCCTGCAGCAGGATTTCCAACAATCTGACGTAATTAAAAATACCTTAGAGCGTTTTTTTTAGAAGGGTATCTATGCATGTATGGAAATTTTAATTCATTCTGTAGTGGTAGAATGTCTACCACTACAGAACACCAAAAATAGGTGATAAATAATAAATAACTTTATTTTACGGGAAAAAATTAAATGGAAAGGTGGATAATGAAAAATTTAATAACGTCAATGCATGAAACCAACGTTTATTTATACACACTTCAATTATGTCCTTACGTTTACAGTTTTCGTAAAAAATTCATAATTAAGAATGCATTTTTACATTGCAGCAGCTAAGAAATCACTCATTTGTAAGCGAATTTCGCCGACGTAGACAAAAGAAGTTATGTAATGGCTTACTTTTAACCACGCCGATTGGAACTCGCGATAACGAGCAATGGGAGGAAACCGCTTTCATAACTAAAGCGGATTGTGGCCCACATGATAACAAAAACAGGAAACAAACGAACTGTCTCAACATAATCAACCGCGTGTTTGATTTCATGAACATACTTATCAATTATTCCTTGTTTATCCGTCATTTCCATTTCGTGACCAAAGACTAATAATAGATCAAATAAAAATTGAAGAAATATAGCTATTTCAGCAAAAATAGATAGGTATTATCGTTAAAGATTTCTAACACTATACCGTCGCCAAAATGTAAGAAATAGGCCACTCAAATTTCTTGTAACAAAATCATATTTTGGATTTAATATAGGGTTAGTTAGATGACTCAAATATTGTACATTTTCAGTTGCATAGATGGAGAAATTTCACACGTTCGAAGCGTCACAAGGGATGCAAATCTTCTACCGTGGCAAAAGGTTATGTCTAAAATTCAGCAACTTATGTAGCGAGCGTAGAAAAAAATTTTAAAAACTCGAAAACATGGTATATTTGTTTATTTGTGAAAAAGGTACCTAATTCGAACGAATTCTTTAACTATTGTACTATACAGTTTGGAAATAGCATTTTTGTGGATTTATTATACAATTTTACTTATCTACGGTCTCTAAAAAAGAAACACGCAACCATTTTGTAACACATCTAACCAAAATACATAAAGAACGCTTTGCTGTAAACTACCATAGTTTACCGCAATCAAAACAAAAAACCTAGTTTATTTAAGCATCAAATGTTGCCTTGGGTGACTTTCAATTTTAAAAATGTACACAAACCTTTATTTAAAAAAAACTAATATACAAATAAATCATGCCGACTCCACGGACACGGTGTCATCATCAACGGTGGCTCCAGGTGGTGGAGGTGCGGGCCCCTGAGGGCTTCCCGGTGACGGGGCGGCTACGGGAGCTTGAATAGGGCCTTGACCTTGTCCGGGTAATTGACCCACTACGCCAGGTTGACCAAATATGGGGGCTTGCCCTATAACGGGGGCTTGACCCACTATTCCTGGATAGAAAGGTGAGGAGATGATGGGGTTGAGGAAAGGCGATCCGAAGATCGACTGGGTGTACAGCGGTTGGGCCACGGTTAGAGGCGCAGTGGCGTAGGTGATGGGTACGGCGTTGTGCACGATCGAGGGGACGGCAGCGCTCTCTACGGTGCTGTAAGCGAAGTTGCCGCCTATTCTCTGGGAGGTCGTGACCGCTGTAGGAATTTGGGTGAGGACACCGCAGTGGGCGAGGGCTATGATGTAGAGTACGGAGACACAGTAGAGGACCTAAAAAAAATTAAATTAAATTATAATAATTTTTCTTTAAACTTTCAACTTCAATTAATGACAGTACCAATATTTGCGAGGAGTGTGCCACAAGTAATTTTTGGTGTACGTTTGAGATATTATAATTTAAAATTACTTTAAAAGTATTGTAATTATTTATTAAAGTATAAAAATTACCAAATTTTTTGGTAAATTACAAAAATTACAAAAAGTATGTATGAAATTACAAAAAGTACAAAAAAATACCTGATAGAGTACAAAGATTTTAAAAATTATTCTTTAAAATTACTGAAAGTAGGTACTTAAATAAAATGGTCTAATTAAAAATATTTTTGAAAAGACAAAATAAAGTGACCAAATTAGAATCAACAACAGTTGTAAAACCTCAAATATTTCTATGTTGTTATCAAAATAATATTATGAACGTGAAAATATCTAATTTCGTATTTGATACGGCCTTGTCCGGATTGAAAATCAACCCTTAATATCCCTAAAGGGGTGAAATCATCCCCTAAACGCCTGAAAATGAAATATATTAAAAGTTACAATTTTTTTTCTTTTTCTGTTATATGTTAATAACCCAACCCATAATCACTAGATCTGAAGGAAAATATCCCTAAATGAAGGAAAAACCACCCCTAAGTTCAACCATATACGTATAAAAGAAAAAGAAAAAAATCGTAACTTTTAATATTCTGACTTGACATAAATGTTATCAAATGGTCAAATAAATCTATCTATCTATATTTTTTTGTATTTGAATTTAAAAAGTTTTGTCGGTTTTAAGTGTTCAAAATGTAACGTAAAAATAGGATACTTGGTATAATTTTCTTCAGATAATTTTGCTTCCAGAACAAAGAAAGATATAAAGAATTTTCGAAACGCTTGCATGTGTCAAAATTTTTATAAAATGTCGATTATCTCGAATATACAGGGTGTTTCATATAAAATAAGCAAATCTAGAAAAAAAATTATACAGGGTGATTCACAAATGGTCACCAAAAATGGAACCTCATATTCTTCGGTGAATTATAAGGGGAGTCTTTCCTATGAAGTTTTTATCTAGGACGCTTCGTTAAAAATATACAGGGTGTTAAACTTTAAAAAATATTTTTAACTTTTTTAAATAATTTAAAAACTAGTAAGTGAAATATTTCGAAATTGGATACATGTATTTATGTAAACATAATCTGAGGGCTTTTCCTAAAATTTACATACTCCAGTGGCGGAGATACAGGGTATCGGTGGCATATTTTTCTAAATAAAATAGTACAACACTGCTTTACAGTAACAATCATGATATTTTCGGATTCGTCTTTCAATTTTCTACAAATTACTAGATACTCTTATGTTTTTCGAAAAAAGACTGATTTTTGAGTAAAACATAAGAAACCAACTGAAGTTTAACACCTTGTATCTTTTTAACGAAGAGTCCTAGATAAAAACTTTATAGGAAATACTACCCTTAACAATCACCAAAGAATACGAGGTTTCGTTTTCGGTCACCATTTGTGAATCACCCTGTATAAATGGGAATGTTTAGTCCAAATTTTAAGGTTTTGGACTTAAATGATCGAAAAAATCAAGAAAGATGGGATAAAATTTTATCTAGGTCGCCACTTTTATTGCCCACCCCTGAATGATTACAATTCGTAGTCATCTGGTCCTACAAAAGATAAAAAATGTTTGTAAAAAGTTTCCATTTATTTATTTTTAGTCGTTTTCAATACGTGCTCTCAAAAACTAAGCTTTTAGCGACCCATGTTTATGGGAACTGTTTTTATTACAAAAGATTCCACCACCAGATAGCTTATTAAGACATCGTGTATGTTGTCGTTATAAGAAGTTAAAAAACAAAAAATATTGTTAAAAATATTGCCTTTATCAAACATTTTCACTTGCAATAATTTTTCTTCCAAAATATTTCATCTGTCAGAAGAGAGCGCGAGATAGTTTAAATAATGGTTTGAAATGAACATATTGAATACATTTATAGCAACTTTTTTTATTAAATCGTGACGTAGGATCTGCCATTTAATTTAATAAATTCAAAAGATTTTAAAGTAGATAAATTTTCACTGCATTGGGTTAAAATCAAAGCAAAATCCATACGAAAACTCACCCTCATCGCGCCGTATTCGATTTTTCACTGTACCGTCGAACCAAAAAACTTCAATCATCCACAAACGGGCCGATATTAGCTTTTATAGTGTCATGTGCGCCTCCCCTACCCAAAAACTAAACAAAAACCTGCGAACACACACGGCCCACACCTAAAACAGGCTCTTGGCATTCAGCCGTTTCCTTATTCTTGCCGTCGAACTGGATCCGACACTTGTCCTGTTTCGCGTATTGTTCTTCTAGCCGGGTAAATACATTTGGCCTCCCCAGATTTGTTCGCATTAATTGTTTTGATTTGATGAATTAATTAGGTGTGTCGTAACGTTACATTGCGATGTACGATGTACAAAATGTGGTTGGATTACAAATCCGGTGCACGAAAACTACGTAAAAAAATGTCGCCCACGAAATTTCGTCCCATAAATCTTTGAATTCGAGTATTTTACCTTAAACTGTCTTGGAACCTCGTCCAACTTACAACTGCGAATAAGTAGAGTGAATTTATCGTTGCTGTTGTTTACATATTCAAGGGTAAAATTTTGAAATCGACACCTGCTGTGCAATTTCAGCACAATTGCAAATTGTTACGGACGTGAGTTGAAATCTCGATGTTCTAACTTTGTGATTAGCTTTTTTATAGGTCCCATTGATATTTGGTGGTTGTGATGAATGATAATAAGCTCCAAAATGCGTTAAAAATATTTAACAATTCGGATTAACGTGAAAAAGTGATAACGCGCGTACAAATTTGAGTTATGTGTCTCAAACGGTTCGTGAGATATCGTCCAAAAACTGAAAAAAATAAATATTTATAGGACATCATTAAATTTGTTGTCCTTTCCATGTTGCACAACAATAATCAGTTCGATCAATCATACCTACATCTCAAAACAATCGCCTTAAAAATACCCCTGTCCTCCATTCTCCGTCGTGCTCTTACGCCCTGCCTAGAACAATGCAGTGCAATCCGCCTACAAGCATCAGTGACTAAATAACGTTACTATCAGATACTAGAAGTTGTACAACCTTTGTCGGAATAAACCAGATATTAAAATGGAAAACGATCGCGATAGCCGTTGAATTTCGACAGCGTTTGTTTAGTGCGGTGTAGGTAGCAGTCCGACGTGCCCAAGTCAATGTCGCTGTATCTCATCAAGGTCTTTATGTAGAGCATGATGACATTCAAGTTGTTTTTGGTGGAAGAAAAAGGACTACTTCGAACCGCACAGAAAGATTTATTAGCGTTAAACGTTTTTATTGCGGCCAAACTGTCTCGTAAAAGTAAAAATATCCGTAGTCAGCTATTTGTAGCATTGGTCGTCTCCTAGAACTACCCTTTCCACAAGACATGGGTTAAATGGGCCCTGAAAATATTTAGAGACAATTAAGAACCACCTTATAAATTTTCGCGGAGACGGAAAAAATTCTGCATATAAAGAAGCTGCTGTATTCGGAAAACCATAGTAATACTGTCGGCTAAAGTTAGACTCCAACATTTAGCTTCAAACATTTTTCTCTGTTTTTAACAAAGCATATAACCAAAGCTTTTTGTAGTCTGTATCTTTCGACATGATCTCTTTTACATGAAAAACGCAAGCAGGCACCTTTGAATAACAGCGGGACCGTTTCTACTGCCCTAATATAATACAGCGCCCCCTATCAGTGTTGGACTTCATCTGGCAAAACACAGTTTTCGCATTGCGGGGTAGATTCATGTACAGATTTCCTAAGAGGTGTCAGGGTAATTACCTTTTGAGACTTGAATAAAACAAAACGCTCTTCATTAAACAAGCTTTTGTAATAAATAAAGGAATATTGCTAAAGTATTCCACATATTACACCTGATATAAACGCTATATCCTGCTTTCCAATGGGTTTTATATAACTATAAATCGTTATATCATGGGGTTTCCGTATAGCGTGATAGTATGTTATAATTTCAGTTGCTTACGCGAATCTCGAATAATAAAACATTGAAGAAATGAATAATTTAGAAGGGAATGATTTTCCGTCGCGGAAAACAATATTTTTGTGAAAGTGGAAACTCGTTGCATACATCATACTGTTTCGTGCGGTAAAAGTTCATTTGGTAGTAAAATATCAATTTTGTTCTCTTATAAGAATATTCCCCAGGCACGGTAGATGTGGAAAGCTGCAGGGGTCACTTTGATTTTCGTTATAAAGGAATTTTCTATTTGATCGTAAACTTCTCCATAGGGTTTTAATATTATTCCAAGAAAGTCTGTTACGCAGATCAATCTCAGGTTTTCTCAAAGCGAAATAGTTAGTCGCGATAATATTAATGAAAAAATGCTGAAAACAGAGAAATATGTTAGATATACATACTTACTGAAATCCTTGTGCTTGTAGCAGTATTTCTATTTCTGGGTGATCCTCAGGGTTCAAGTCTCGGCCCAGTTTTATATTTAATTTTTATTAATGACCTTTTCAAAAACATCTCATTTGCTGTTTACAGACTCAAAATTATTTTCAGGGATAGATTCTTTCAGCAGACACCTTGGCAATTAAATTTTGGTAAAATTAAAAATTAGTGAAACAATAAGATCAAAATTGCCTTAAAACGCAACATTCTATTTCAATCAGTTACGGGCGATCACATTATCTCGAGCATAGAGTATTTTTATATTTTATAACTATGTATGTTTAATATCAACAGTAAATTTCTTCAACCAATTCATTGAGGTTTAGGGATTTTTAATTGACAGTGCCAATAGTGCAATGTTGGTTGCCTATGCTCGACGATCACGTTTATGAAGGTTATATGTAAGAATTGCAAAATGGATATATCGGCACTAGATTTTTCCTTAATCTTAAGCGTTACTGTTATCAGAGAGAGAGAGAGTATATTTCCACGAAAAGAGAGTTATACACCACCCCATACACACCGTCTGATTATTATCGGCACATTCAACGTTTGCGGAACGAATGCAATCGCAAATACCACCGCGACGCGACGCCTAATTACGTGTCAATCAGTGGCACCATCAAGAGTTGGGGGCTCCACGGGGCACCTAAATTGTGTCCGAGCCACGCCAGACGTCGCCACTAACGCCAAGTTAATTGACACTTAATCAACCCGGAACGCCAAATACTAAAACGCCGTTAATACGGCATCGGGAAATTTATGACCACAGTGTTTCATTATTTGAAAACGACAATTGCTGTTTGTAAATGTACGGGAATGCCATTAGAAGTAAGGTTTTTCCTTTACCTGGAGTTTGCAGGCATAAAAATAAATAATTTTTGAAAAAAAAAACTTTTCAACATATCTACAACGTACAGAGAATATTAACATTCATAGATTACAGTAAAAAATAATTTTTTAGGATATACAAATATATTATTTAGCCGTCGCATTTTAGCACGTTTGTGCCAGTCCAAAGCCATACAACAATTATGCCCCTACCCATGAACTATAGCGGCGTTGTTCATATTTAGGTGGGCGCTGCCGTCGTTAATCTTAATTGTTTTCGCGTTTAATCGGGATTAATTCGCAATGCGGTGGCCCTATCGTGTTTCGCAGGGCCTGCCAATTTGTTATCAAAGTTTATAGTTCAAGTCTGCCTTTTGTTGCCATAATACCGCCATCGCGGACAGTGCTGTTTTGTCTGCCGCGCGAAACCCAATTGGGGATCAGTTTATACGTATGGATGAGGCCCATATGTGCACTGTGATTCTACTAAAAAATATGCTGGTATAACTTACTACGATACTGTTTCGAGAATTAAACATATGACCTCTTGCAATAAATACGATTTTCAATAAGAATCCTCGATTTAGTAAATAAGTAGCTGCATTGAAAGCTCTAAATAGTTTTCATGATCATTAATATCTAAAACAATGGTTATAACAGTACTTTTCTGTATTTTTTTAAAAGATTTAAAACTTCGTATTAAAGATCGCTTTGTTCATACGGAAACAAACCGGTATATCCATTTCCTGAACTTCTGCATCAGAATTTACCTTCAGTTGATTTCCTTGGCGTTGAAGTTTACTCATTTTGCTTTTGCTGTCGTTCCCAAAGACCACGGCGAAACGCAAAACGAAATACAAGTGTGTATGCAGACAATGGCACAAAATATTCATTAAAATGTAATGAAATCGGCGATTTTTCATCCTGTCGCGGCACTGCAAATATTTGAGTTGGTTTTACAGCCGAAATTAAAGTAATCAGTCAGTCCAACGTCAAATTAGTGTCAACGGTAAGTAATTGAGTTCTACGAGATTTTATGTACCAAGGAACTATTTTATTTTGTTAAAGAAACCCCGTAACGCTTACTATTGGACTTTGTATTCGTACTTTCATTGTTTAATTTACGACGTACCTACCAAAAGCAATAAAAGCATAGAGACAGACTTGTGTCAATTGTAACAAAAATCTAGAAGCTAAAATAGTTTCTGATAAAGAAAGTAAATGGAAAAAATTTTTCCAAATAAACAAATTTGACTAATGCTGTTATTTGTTACAGTTACAGTTGTAACACTTGAATGTGTGATTGTAACAAACTAAAAAGGATGCATTAGATGTAAACCAATGATAAAGATAGATAGATATTAATGTTGTTGGTATTTTCAATGAAAAATGTGTTGAGGATATGTTCTATTCGTTCAACTGGACAGTATTTTATTGTTTCAGTTGACTTCAACCTAAATAATGAAGAAAGCGGATGTTGTCAGTAATGTCAATTGTAGTCATGTTACAATTACACCACCAGATACCATTATTACAAAATAAAAATAACATAAGTGAATATTGATCAACTTTATATAATATTTGAAGAAATATATGAAATATGACTATCTGCAGTAATTATCAAATACACTTTATTTTACTATCAATTAAGATAACGACATTATTAACTGTCATCATTAATTACTTGTATGTAAATCCATAATACTCCCAATAATATTGCATTTTATCTCTCAATCTACCGATACTGATACATACATATATCCAACGTATTTCACTAATCAAACAATAATAAATTATCGTGCGATATCACAAACGGAATGATAATTTAACAACGACTCCATGTCACATCAATAAGACAGTCTAATAACATCGAATTCATCGCAGGACCCTCCTAACTTTTCTATGTCCCCTGCAATACATCCCCTGTATTGTGTCCAGTCCTTTTTACATCCTGCGGCAGTTTTCCCAACGGCTATTACGCTAGTGTTTGTAGTTTCAATTCTTAATGGGTCGGTTTGTCGGAAGCGGTAAATTTTTCCCGGGGCGGAATATGAATAGAACGGACACAACGCATCTCTCGACAACCATTTGAGCGCGTCGTGATTGTTGACTAGGGGGGATAAACAAAAGAAACGATTCGAGGGGTGATGAAATAAAAATTAGTCAATTGTTTGGTCCTAGTAAAATTTTGAATTGTTAGCATTACATTATTTTTATGATTCCCTCAAATTCATCAAAATATATGTGAAAAAGTAGTTCAAGTCGTAAGGTTTCAGGGTTGTTTGAATAGCTTCAGCGACCGCTGGGCGCAGGGGTGGTTGGATCGGACTGATTTTAGTGTCACTGTGTAGGTTGCACCTTATAGTTTATTTATTATTAGCCTTCGTAAACCTACAGAAATCGTAGAGAGCGACTTTTAATTTTTATATTCAGGTTTTATGTAGCAGTTGTGCTTTGTGCAAACCCGTAAAACTAATGAGATTTATTAATTCATTTCTGCGAATGTTAATTTAACTTGCTACTGTTATAGCTGCGAACACCTCAGCCATAACAACTTGGTCCGACCATTAAAACTTTTCAAACTATGGCTAAAAGCTGTACGGACCAGTGTATAGATTCGTTTTACGACAACGTCGGTGTTGCCGTCGGAAGTTTAATTGCATTCGGTTAATGCCATACCGTAGTGTTATTTGTTTTTTATTTTTATAAGATTGTGCTATTCTAAGACTATTAAAATTTTGTACAGTCCCCCATTTAAAGAAAGTTAACTTGTTAGGTGTCGATTAACGATTTTAGGATATTAATTGATTTCATTTACTACTGTTTAACAGCGAAATATACAAATATACCAAGAAATAAAGGTGAAAAATCGTGGAGAACTCGTAAACATTACTGGGCGTGATTTTATTGTTGGAAAGTCTTGGGAATGATAATACACAAGGCGTCTCATTAAATGGGCCATAAAAAAAGTATTGTCATTTATAAACAAAAAATTTATTGCAAAATTAAACGGAAAGAATGCTTTTTCTTTCATTGTTAATAACTTTTTAAATAATTAGTAAAATCTTACCAAACTTTTCCATAATGTGAGTTTTTATATCCTTAAGAGATGGGAATGTTATTTTGCAATAACTTTTTTGTTTATAAAGCAATTTTAGCTTATAAAATAAAGTCACATTTTAAAGATGAGTTTCTCTAGATCAAATCGTCTGTTGAACATTTCTTGCAAGATTAATAGTTTCTTTTAAGGCTAACTACATAAGGAGCTTAATCAATATTTTTTTGTAATTAATGCTTAAGGGCGCCGTATTCTTGAAATAGTGTTTTCCACAAAGACAAATAATTTCAAACATTTAATAACTGAATAAACTAAAGCTTATCAAATAATAGGAATGTTATGTCATGCCACCTGAGTATTTTCAAAGACGCCGCAGTAAAACGAATAAACAGGTGCAAAAAACGATCAAACCATCAAGGTTTTAGGTACTGAAATCTACGAAAATACAAATTTTTTTATATACAATTCCACATGTAAATATTCTTATAATATTTACTTGCTTAGTCCTGCATATGAAATTGTTTACTTTTATTTATAAGTACGTGAAAATAATGCTTAAAATGTGGGGTTAGGATAACAGCAAACGCATGTTTTATAAACGCTTTTTTTTAATTATTATTTTAATTGAGTAAATTTAAATGGTAACAATGAATAAACAAACATCAAGGTTTTTATTTTTGTGCTTACTTTTGTTCTACACGTTTTACTTTTCAAGATTTCGGTACCTAAAAACGCCAGAAATTTGACTATTTCTCGGCCATGAATATGGCCAACTTAACATAATTTATTTTGAACAAATTGTTGAAAAAAAAAACAATGCATCGGCCGGGAATCGAACCCGGGCCGCCCGCGTGGCAGGCGAGCATTCTACCACTGAACCACCGATGCTTCTCATACTTGGTCTCTGTAGCGTTACATCTACTACACATTACAGCAATAGTTTATTGAAAAATGTATCTATTTTATAGTACAGCACAGTAAATGCGTTATGAATCTGCACTTGTAGATGTCCTTACAATTAACTGTTTTTAAATAGAAATCATGGGTCATGCGATTGAGCTGGAAGCGTCTGTTGGGGAATACAAACGTGCAGGGTTCCGTAGTGTAGCGGTTATCACGTCTGCTTTACACGCAGAAGGTCCCCGGTTCGATCCCGGGCGGAACCACTTTTTTTCTTTTAGAAAATCGTCAGAATTTATTAATAACTAAACGTACATATACGGAAAACATTCCTCGAATTTTTTTATTAGATTACAGTTTGTAAATAAACCTTAAGATAACAGATAAAGTATATTTGAACATATTTCAAATAATTTCCGAGTCATATCCCAAGCAAATAAATAAAATACTACACCCTGTACATTCAACCTCTGCTACCACGAAAGTAAAACTTCCCGCCGCAGTGGGGCCATATTGTATCGAAATTACAATGTTTTACCATAAATTCGGCGCCGTAATGCACGTGATACTTTAAAAAGTTGTCTGGAACTCATCTGACGGCCGGTCCTTCCTGTTTTATTTTGTTAAAACTTCCAAAACACAGACACGGAACCGTTGCGCTCAACAGATTGAACGTACGCCAAGTTTGTTTTGATGTGACTTTAATTACACGCGAAAGTTGGCGGGACCGGCACCCCACCCGATGTTGACGTTGATAATAATTATCCACAACGACAGCTACTCATGTCCGGGCACACGGGAAAAGTATACAGAGTTCTTTAATTCGATCAAGCAGTGTGATTCAAATTTTAACTATCTGGGATTATTTTAATTTAGTTAGAAAATGAGTAAGGATTATCAAGGGGTGTGATCGAACGTCAACTCTTGTTTTCTTCAGTTCAGCGTCCTACACCCGATACAAAAGTGCTTTTTAGCCCAAAAACAAATCAGCGCAAAATGTTTTTTTATTGTAACCGTACATCTAAATTATCTAATAATATTGGGAAAACTTGAATTCGACTTTAAATTAGATACTTACTTGCATCTAAATGGGAACCATCAAACTGACATCCGTCAAAACAAATTAGGCATTGACTCCAATTTAATACACAAAGTTAGAAATAGATACGCGACAACAAATTCCTTTGAATATAGAGTAGAATGGGGGTCGCGGTTGCAACTTTACCCATTTGAATTGCTAATGCGGATTTATTCTGTCTAAAGACCCAAGACGCTTCAGCAGTGGCGTGCCAGGGCAGAAGCGTCGATATCGACATTCCTAGTGTGAGAATTCCTTAAATAAGTATCGATTTCTTAATTTTATATGCTTCTCTGGCATCTGTTGCCTCTTAGCGATGGTCTATTTCCTATGTTTTAGCCATAAAGTGACTAAAAACATACATCTTTATTCCTTTTATTACTTTAAATTACAAAAATCGTATTCGAAGCCATTTTATTGTAAGCATTTAAAAAATTCTAATTTCTCTCGCTTTTACTCGTAGAGGCAAAAATGGCGATTCCCAGTTCTAATACGATTTTAGAGCGTCGACGGGCAGCAGCTATGAGCTAAAGATAATAAGAAGAGTTATGGCCTCCATTATAACGCAAGTTATTAACTGAAATTTTCTCGGAATGAGATCTTCTCCAGAGTAGTGGGTGCGAAACCAGGTTATAGGGGTCTAAACAGGGTGTCTTATGTATTATTTCGAATAAACTGATACAAAATAAAAAAATTATACAACTAGAAGTATTGTTAACAGTTTATCTCGATGATAAAAAATGTGTAGCATTTGAATGTTTCGCTTTGTCTTTCTTGTTCGCAAAATGTAGACGTAGTTTCATGAATTGTGTAAGCGGTTCCGTCCACCTAGTTCACCTGATTTACCCCCACTAGAGTTCCTTCAACAGGGGTATTTAAAGTGTTTGAAAATGTAGACCTATTTTCAAGGGTAATTTTCGTGTCTAGACAATAAATCTGGTTAGACGAAAGATTGGAATGGGAAATGAAAAAATTTGAGGTTAACAGAATTAAATGAATCCGTAACGAGCTGTGTTATAGTAATAAAAGTATATTTAGACACTCAACACCCTGTAGTGCGTATATCGCAAATGTTGTCACGTCCCGGTATATCTCGACGCAGACGACGACGGCGTTCGTTTGGTAGGCCTCACGTGTCGTCCCTGCGGCCTTATAATGCGGGGGTTATCCATAATGGAGGCGCTTAGGACATTGTTTTAAAAAATACTGTGCTTATATTCCCTTTTTATTCGAACGCATAAAAATATATATACACAGGGTAGCCTGTGATCCCAAATGGGTTCTACGTGCTTTACTTTAAGTGATACCTAACTTACTGAACACGATGTATTTTTTTCAAATGTGCATTAACGCGAGATTCTACTGGCAGTGTAGAAGATATCGGTAAATGTGGAGTTCCGATCCAATGTACTTATTTGGAATTTTGATTGTTTAATAAAGCATTGAATTGAAAAAAAATGTGCAAAACTGCACTCTGTATACGTGACATAAATTTCCTCATTTACTTTTAAATTCAGTATGCACTTCTGTGTATTTCTAATGGTGTTATCGGAACGGATTCATTTGAAGTGGATATTGTTGTATGCACTCATCATTAAAAACGACTTTATATGTGGAAGGAGATAGAGAAATTAAAAATAAATTGTTGACTTTATCTGATAATTATTTTCTGTAACTACTTAAATATTACATAAAGCGGTTATAATTTACATCCGGTGTTTTATAAACAAACAATCACATTTTTAGTAAGAGAGCAATAGCACACGGGAATCGTCATCTTTTCGACACTATCTAAATTATAGAAATGTGACCACCTAATCGAACCTAATATCGAAAAATGCACTTGGCCTCTTTTGTCGAGTGTTTTGTTTGAAAGAAGAGGTAAAAATAAGCTATTTTTCTTATTCTGAATTGTTTTCAAGTTATAAGCTATACCCTAGAGAAAACGTGTCTTAGTTACACAATGAAGAGAATTGTTTCTATCTTCCTTTAGTGCAGTCGCTGAAGCATTTTGGCAACCAATTTTTTCGGATGGAATGAATTGACGTGAACTTTGAACTGTAGCTAGGAAATAGCCCAAGAAACAAAAGTTATGTAGTGCCGATGTGTGCTTTTACCCTAGGGATGGATTTTTTATTAGAAATAACCTCACTATTCGACAGAGGGACGAATTGTAAGCAAAAAATGTTTCTATAAGAATTTTTTGTACCGTCAATACTTTTTTGAGTTATTTGCGCCTAAACATGTTCGTATTTGGCCCAAAAATGCATATTTTTGAGCCATTTTTCGCGAATATCTCAGAAACTACAAGTTTTATCAAAAAAATTATCAGAAGCAATGTAGGCTCAGGAAAAGAAATGCAATACATTGTGAATGCACCTAAAGAATATTTTAAACTGTTAAAAACTTTTTTTTCTATTTTTTTTGGCCATGGAAGGGTAGTTTTTAGGGAATTTTAAGGGTTGAAAATTAATTAAATTTCATAAATTATATTAAAAAACATGAAAGGAACTTTATCCAACATATTTGAACATGAATTGAATCTTTAATATACGTAAATCTGCTATTTTCGCATTTGTTTCGTACAGGGGTAGTTTTTACCCCCAAATAGAAAAAAGCACACACTTCTAGACGATATAACTTTTGAAATGGGGGGTCAGATGAGCTTGTATGCAAATTTTCAGGAGAATCCATGCTATCCGAAAAAATTGGGAGCTTGTACCTTATTTTCGCCTTCATTGACTTTTTAAAACTCTAGTCAAAAGACTGCCGTTAATTACGCATTAATAGATATTAATAAATTGCAACACGGTAAAAACAATTGATGTGTGATAGACTAGACCACCATACCCATATACGTTTTTGGAATCGCTGAATCCGAATCCGTTTGACGAAATTAATAAAAGTAGAAAAAAGTTGCTTTTACTCTAAAGATAAGAACATTTTTTTCAGATTAATCGATTTGAATTTGTCCATGACAGATTATCTGGAATTAAGGGGATAATAAATTCATCATTCCGTGACAGATTCGATTTGTGTTGTTACTACTATTAAAAAATTTATCTCGCTGCAGGTTGTCCTTAGTTTTGGCATGTTACACAGCTGGTATGTTGTGTTGTAATATCCTGTTATCTCAATCAGCATCAGCGAATTATGTAAATGCTTACAAAACTACACCGCAAGCGACAAAAATATTTCTAGGGGTCCCTTTATTGTACCGGGTGAGCACAAGCAAATCACCTTGATCCATTTTGGCTTCTATAAATATTTTGACAGTAGTTTGTCCATCGCTTTACTTCTGGGAAAGTATTTTTTTTTTTTACTTTTGTAAACTAACTGATTTAAAACGTAGAGTCAAAATAAACGACTTTCCTAGAGTCCAGTACATTGTTTTATTAAAGTTTGTACGATTTTCCTGGAAAATATACTCTTAACGACTTTGTAAAACGAAAACTGGGAATCATAATGCAAAATTTCAAGGGAATCTTCCCTATTAGAACAGCTATATGCAAACGTAGCGCTGGGGCATTAAAAAGGATCGAAATAATTCTAAGACTTACTCCGGTAATTCCGAATTAAATTAGAGATTAACGTTATTGTTCAAAGATAAAGGTTTACAACTTAATCCTCTCCCAGCCGCGTATAAAATGCTCGCCGTTAGGCGCAAACAACGCATCCGGCGGGGGGCGTACACGCTCAAGGCTGTTATTCGAGAGCGGTTGTTAGAATTACCATATTTCTTGCCGGCGCTAAGGGTTGAAGGGGGTGGAGGATCGTCCGGCAGGACAATAGCCGAGGGGATGGGTGGCGCGCAACTGCATGCACACATAGCTGCCGGAAAATTTATAACATCTGCATTAATTCCGTAGCAGCGAGGGAAATGAGTTGTAAGGAGGATGATCGCTGTTTTGCCGTTTCTGGGGTTCGGTTGTTTTACGGCCGCCCCCGTGATTCATCGCGCAACGAAATGTTTATCTAGGAATCTACTTTAACGATAAAGGGCTTTTTCCGTAGAATGGTTGCTCTGTGCACAAGAAAAAAAGGAAACGCCGCAACAGAACGCTGTCCTTGCTAATTTCCATTGAACGGCGCCCTTACAGGTTATGGGAACGCACACGTAGCGCCGATCAGCGGAATCCCATTACGGGCGTCGTTTAATTAACCATTTAATTCGCAGCGTAATTACACGGTTTCTCACTCCGGCCCTCGGCCGATTAACGAGCTATTTGGTCCTTTGCGAGCCGGAATTCCAGCCGAAGGTATTTTTCTACCGATCAGGACGGTCCATCCCCCGGGAAATGTGATTAAATCAATAGGTCTGATCCGTAATACCCTGCGGGGTAAATATTTGGTTACTCTGTAGCGTTATTTGCGAGCACCGTTATATTTTTGCCTTACGCTAAATTGGCTTGTGTAAACAGTGTCCAGAGAATCCCGATGGGAACATTTTAAGGCGAGAAATCAAGCGGTTTATTCGATTTTTCTTTACATCAATGTCAATGATGTACAATGAACTGCTTCTAGTAACGATTACACGGCGCTGGTGTTGCTTGTGGTAACTCTTACTACTAAATATTGAAAATAGAATCGAATAACATGTTTAATAACACGAGCCCACGAAAAAGTTGTGTCCAATCACCCGCCTATAAATAGAAGTCACCTAGGATGGCTCATGATGTGGAAGATCACTAATAGAAATAAAGAAACAGTTACGGCCCCAAGTTGGGACCTTGGGGAACACCTGAGTAAGCTTCATATCCATTTGAATTTATACCATTATCAGTATGATAGTTTTTTTCTTTGTAATGCTCGTGTGTCACATTTATTTCGGAATATTTTATCCTTTAATCATTGACTTGTTCAGAAATATAGATTAAAATAATTATATTTCAAGTTTTTAAGTTTTCTGTGCAATAATAAATTAGGTAATAAGGAAATCGTTTGACCTAATTTAAATAATTTAGCATTAACTATGTCATAAACCATTAGAACTGGATTAACGCAAATCAATTCTAGTTTAAAAATATTTTAAGAATCTAATAACCGTAGAAGGTTGTACCGTTATTTTTCGCTTTGTTATCTGTGCTTTAATTGTAGGCATTTTGTAGTTTTTCAATTTCGCCTTGGCGATAATTAAGGCTATTTATAACTAACCCGGAAACAGAGTATATTAACTGTTTACTGACAATTAAATATATAATAATTTAAATTGTGAATAAAAATTAAATGATTTTTTTTTCATATATTATGTCCTCTAAGATACCAGGAATAAATTTAAATATAAAATCATATAGTGCAGACAACAAAGGAGATATTTTTATAGTTGTTAGACAAGTAGATACTTTCTGTCACCTTTAATGTTGCCACAGTGACATGTTTAGTTGCAAGTGCACCCCTATTGGTCACTAAATTGGAAGAAATTGGATGACAGAGTTTAAAATGAAATAATTTATTGATCAAATACTGTCAGGGATATTTATAAAATAATTTTCCAATAATTGTGTTTCCACATTTTGCTTACTTATTAGTAAGGCTGTCAGAGAGAGCCGCAATTCAATGGCGTGCCAAGCGGCTCCATGGAGACATACGCGAGCCGCTGTCTCGGAATGCTTTTCACGTTTACGTCACGTGAGTATACTGTTGCGGATGTTACGTAATTAATTCCTATCCGTTGGTGTTTATGGTGGTGTATTGTAAATGATTTAATTTGCTTTTTAATAAGTAATGCGTACGCCTCTGTCCCGCGGCTTAGTTCTGACAGCCCTACTTACTAGGGATATAGCACATCACATAACATTACAGCTAATACACTGTCACTGTTTCTACTTTTAATACTGATACAATCTTTATATTACCTACGTATTATCTGTGTGTTCAATGGTCAATAAGGGCATTCTATGTAGATGTTCAGTGGGAAATGTAGGGAGAGGGGGTAACTAATTGACTAAAAATAAAACAAGTTTTTCGTAATGTTTTATTGAAAATTACCGATAGTGTTATAGAACAAATTGTTTTTTTTTACCTAAGTACTCACAAGTAACGAAAAATAACCCTTACGTTAGAGTATGCAAAGTAATGCAAAATAAATCAACCACGTATCCAAATGCAAAATTACTCGTTCCTTAAGAATCCGTTGTCAAAAACTGTTATACTATAAAAAACAGGAGTCGACCTTCAAATAACCTTGAACACGACCTTGAAAAATAAATCAACCACATATTCGAATGTAAAATTGCTCGCTCTTTCAGAATTCGGGGACGAAAATTGTATTACCATAAAAAACAGGAGTTGACCTTCAATTAACTTTGAACATGATCTTAAAAAATAAATTAACCACGTACCCAACCGTAAAATTGCTCGCTCTTTCAGAATCGGAGGACAAAAGTTGTATCACGATCATAAAATAGTAGTTGACCTTCAAATAACTTTGAATATGAACTAATTTGGTCAAACGGACAGTCTATCTGTAATAAATGGTGAATTTCAAAAACTTACCTTGCTTATCGGTCTCGTTATCGGTCTATTTAAAAAAAAACGGTCTTGTTTTGCTCTTTCTTAAATATGAACTCATTCCATGAAAATATTCTAAGCAAAACTAAAGTTAGACAGTCCACAAACGATTTAAAGGTATAGGTGGTTGCATACTACCAAAAAATTATGCTCGATTCGTATGTGAACTTAATTTGTTTTGGTGCCACTGAGTATAACAAACCTCAGACAGTGTAAAAGAGTTCCCAGCGAAATATAAATGGACACAGTGCAAATAAAATATCGCTCAGGCGGAGCTCACGTGCAGCAGCACCCACCGGCGGCAGCATTTTTAATATAGCAAAGCTCCGGACTAATTTACTTCATGTCGCTCCCGCGATTTACGACGTCTTCACGACGTCGACGCTTTTCATTTTATTCCTCTCATCGCGACTTGTGCATTCCATATTTCAAAGGAACTTACTGCCGAGCGAGCTTGTTTTTTTTTTCTCCAGACTGAACGCGTATTTCTAGCAAACAGGTATATTTGTCGTGAGGACGGGGACATGGAAAGAAAGCTCGACATAAACAATATAAATTTTAATTGCAAGTTGATATACAATAGACTTGTAACAGTAAACGCTATACCTATACAAAACGAATCAGTTACAGCATGTACGGTGGACAACAACAGTTATTACACTAACAATTATTGTTTCGTTTCAATTTATTGAACTATAACCATTTATATGTTAAAGGTAAAATTTACGCTACACCCCTGCCATACAAGTGGAGGTACGATATCGATCCATTTAGGCTATTCTAACACGCCTATTTTGTATTAATAACAACTGTCGTAAAAAACTGGACGGGTCAAATCAGCATGTACCACTAGATAATGAGATATTGCGGTCGTACACCGGGGTCAACTTTGATCCCGACTATTCCTTGCTACGTACAGGGTGCCAAAGTCCAAAGGACGCGATTACAGGGCGTAATTTTAAGTGGGAGTGATAATAGAATATAAATTTGGCAACGTTGCACTGGGCTGGTGCGCTCGGCTCACGAATTTCAAATAATACGCTACGTCGAGACCGCGGTGTTGCCGCTATTACGCATATGGAGGATAAGTTAGTCAACGACAGCAGTTTGAAGGAAAATTATTATAAATTATGTATCTTACAAGTACCTAATCGATTTCTACAAGCTGTCATACGATTCCTTAGATATCGGTTTCAAATTTATACAAGTGGCTGTCAATTGTTGCGCATTCTAAGTGGAAAAAACAAAAAATCTGCATTCTCATAAGACTGTACTAAATCGTGAAAATTTATTTTATTAATATCTCGTCTCTTGGTATCCAAACTAGTCATAATTTTTTTTGAGGATTTTCTTCATATTATTACTTATATTAATTTTTTTTTATGAATATTTGTTCGTCAATTCCAAATCAGACAAACCTCCTTAAAGGCCCATTTATTTGGATTATTAGGTATGTGCGCGCTGTTTTTTACACCTAGCCTAGTTCATGGTACAAATATGACCCCATTCAAAATTACGCCCTGATCTTTGATCTGACAATTTTACCTAGTTTTGTCTTCAAACGAAATGCTGATTATATACACTTTTAAGTTCCGTATAATTTTTCCAATCATGTAGAAATTTAAGACAAAAGTTACGTTGAAATTAAAAAATTCTTTTTGACACCCCAGTACGACTATTTCAAATAAGAAAAGTACCTTATAAACTAAATAGAAAAATAGAGTTTAAATAATAAAAATGTAATTATATATAATAATAATTCCACACCACAGTCCCACGGGAAAAAAATGTATGTATGATACACCAGACCACCATACCGATACGTTTTTGGGGTCGCTGAATCCGAATGATCTAGGTCAATTCTAAGTGATCGTCTCCGATGACCTAAATAACTTTTATAGACGTCACTTTTCCGATATCTCAGTATGGTGACGAGATACCATCCTGAGAAGTGCTACATTGATATTAAATTTGATCTTCGGATGACTTTGAAAATGAAAAAATAACTCCACCAAGTATTCCAACGTACAAAAGAGTGACCGCAAAAAAAGCCATTTCTCCGACCGTTTTTGAGACTGACAGAGGCGACAGGGAAAATCCTAAAAATATTCTAAAAATATCCAAATACTCGTCATTAAAAATGAAAATGAGTTTCACTTTCAGTTTTTCGAAAATCATCCTTATTTAGGGGTTGAAGAGACAAAAAAGTGAAAAAATTAAGAATCATCAACAGTTGTAAAACACTAAATATTTCTATGTTGTTAAAATAATATTATGAACGTGAAAATATTTAATTTCGAATTCGATACGGTCTTGTCCGGATTGAAAATCAACCTATAATATCCCTAAAGGGGTGAAATCATCCCTTAAACGCCTAAAAATGCAAAAATATATTAAAAGTAATTTTTCTTTTTCTTTTATACGTATATGGTTGAACTTAGGGGTGGTTTTACCCTCATTTAGGGGTATTTTCCTTCGGATCTAATGATTGGCGGTTCAATGATCATGTATAAAGGAAAAAGAAAAAAAAATTGTAACTTCTAATATATTTTTTGCATTTTTAGGCGTTTAGGCGATGATTTCACCCCTTTAGGGATATTAAGGGTTGATTTTCAATCGGGACATGACCGTATCAAATACGAAATTAGATATTTTCACGTTCATAATGTTATTTTTATAACAACAGAAATATTTGGGGTTTTACAACTGTTGGTGTTTCTTAATGTGTTAACTTTTTTGTCTTTTCAACCCCTAAATAAGGGTGATTTTCGAAAATCTGAAAGGAATGCTCATTTTCATTTTTCATGACGAGTTTTTGCATTTTTGTAGAATATTTTTAGGATTTTTCCTGTCGCCTCTGTCAAAGTCTCAAAAACAGGCGGATTTTGCGGTTACTATTTTTCGCTCTTTCGAGGTCAGATATTGCATTACCATAAAAAACAAAAGTTGACCTTGAAATAACCTCAAACAGGAGGTAACTAACTTCATCATGCAAACACCGATTTCGGATCCAGCGGTTCCAAAAACATAATTATGGTGGTCTAATCTATCACACAACGATTTTTTTTCCATGGGGCTGTTACTGGAGTAATATGCTAATAACAAATTACTTACAATTGGGTAACGTATGTAGGGGGTAAAGATTGAAATATTTAAAAGATTTATGAACGACAAAGTACATTGTCAAAAAAATGTTTGAAACCAGTAAATTTATTATTTATTTTTTCGTTTCTCTAATAAAAACGTCGCTATTCGCGGTTCAATCGTTGATTTCTTAATTTCACACGGCAAATTTATTATAAAAATCGTTAGCCTTATGTACAGTGTTGATTATGTACAACAGTTATCAAACTTACTAGCATAGTTGCATGCTTGAAAACACCTTAAACAGTAGTTACTTATCACAGTCTCGAAATTTCAATCTTCGTAAATAACAAGAAGTGCAAATTTTACAGTCCCCTTAGACTCTTAATACTCCACAAGCCCAATAACGGAAGTGACGTTTCGGGACTAGTTAGTTTTTAATGAAGGGCCGGAAGCAAATACAGTAGTAAGTTTGTCCGGTTTTAGTGATATTTATATATTGCACCACTCCCAACCACCGTGTAGAAATATGTACAGAATAAGGAAAGCTTAAATTAGGTCGTTATGAACTATTTTCCGAAACCCATCCTATGAAATATACACAAGATATACAATAATGGTGATATCAAAAAATATTATGAGCATATTCTCTTCTTTATGCGCCGCCCGACAGCGAGGTCCTAAATATTTGCGCGGCTTGTAACGCGTCTACGCTGCGAGGAAAAAGTTAGGACCCCACCCGCGAGCGGCTTCACCTTACCCTATATTATTAGACTAGCATGAATATTGACAAATATAAAAAATACAGGTTTATTCGTCGTGTGGTATATAAAATAATAAGTGTATTAACCAGTGAATGAATTAGTATGGTTGTGTTTATTCTAATATGAGTGAAGCGGCTCGGTCAGCTGTGCTCGGGTTAGTTTTTCGGAGTTTTATGGTTGCGAAATTGTTAGACCTGCAAAGAACCAACACCGTAATTATACTGGTAACGTGCGGCATAAAATAAATAAGGCGGAAGACAGACATTGGCAAAAATGGCACATGCACAAGGCGCGTTTTGGTCGATAAAAGGCGATTTAAAATTCCTGAGAATTTTTAAATCGCCGCTTCACTTTCTTGGTGACGTGCCGGTGGAATCCAAGCCCCACAGGTCGTACCAAGGCCCGTACATGTTCCCGTTATGCGGCGATTTCTCGTCAAACTTCGAGTTGTACTCGGGGTTCTTCAGCCTCTTTTGCAACGTCTCTCCGTATTCCATCAGCCCTATCTCTTGTTCGTACTTGCTGTGAGTCGAATTGTTACTATTCGTCTTCGCCAGCTTGGTCCTGGGAAGAAACTGTTTGTTGTCCACAGCGTCAGACAACTCGTCGTTCGTGGAATCGTAGTACTTCGCGAGATTGTCCCTTTTACTATCGGGATCTTCGTGCGATCTTCTGTTGCTGGTCATCATCCTGTTGTCTCTGTTGCGACGCTCCACGTCCCCATCGATGCTTTCGTAGCTGGGGCGGCCTCTTCTCTCCGTAGAGTTGTTTCTGTTGTTAGACTCGGCGTAGTAGCGTCGTTTATCTTGAGTGCTAGTCTCGTTCCTTTTGTGACTTTGGCTGTAATATCTCTCGTCCACCTCCTCTTTCTTGTCGTTTTCGTTACTCTGGGGTTCTATTCCAAAAGTTTTGAAACTGTTCGTGTGTCTCTTGTCGTGGTACTGGTAGATATCTTCGTTTTCCATATCTGGACTATTCTTGATGGAACCGTTCCTTTCCAGTCTGTTATTTATGTTGTTCTTCTCCTGGATGGCGTTCCTGGACTGGTTGCCGTCTTTGTTCGGTGAAAATTTGCTGGTTTTGGACAGTTTTTCTAGCTTCTTGCCCAACTCGGCTACGTTGGGGAAGGGATTTTCGTTTTTCTTCACCTTCTGGTCGTCTATCAGGATGGAATCGTAGGGATCGTCACTGGTCAAGTCAGACTCGGCTTCGGATTCGCTACCGGTGGAATCGTTGCTGTATTGTTGGAGGATGTTCTTTCTGTTGACGGTTTTCATCATCAAACCATCACCGTCATCGTCATAGAATTGATCGTCGAAGTTGGAAGTGGGAGAACTGGGCTTCTTGTAACTTTTGTAATCTTCCCTGTCCATTTTGGTTGGTTGTTTGGTTTTCTGCTTGTCGTTGAAGCTCTTGCTGTGTCTGACCTCTTTAGATTTGGTGTTTCCCTTTTGCTTTTCTTCGACATTCTCACTGTTGTTGACGATGTTGTTATTTATAGTCCTGTCAGAGTCGTTAGACTTATCCCTGCTAGGTCGACGCACCCTATCTTGACTGTTAATTTTCCTCCTCATCTTATTCTTCTCATCGTCAACGTCCACCAGGTCTCTGTGTCTCCAAAGGGCCATTCCTTCCAGTATCTCGTTGTCAGAGGCGTTTTTACCGAACTTCCAAAACGACTTGGTTCTCTTCACCAAATTCTTTTTCTCCTTAGACGCGACTTCTGGGTCGTCGGACATGTAGAACCTGTTATCTACCAGGTTGCCATGGCTTCTGGATGGCTTTATAGAATTCGATTTCCTCATGCTGGTAGTGCGTTTGTTCAACGTGTTGTTGTTCGCGTCTCCGTTCGTTTCCTTTACTATTCTTCTTCTGCGTAAACAATGACGTTGAGAGAAAAAAAAAGAAAAATAAAAGTAATAAGAAACTGCGATTACGAGTTAGGCTGTGTACTTCGGGTAGTAGCCACCAAGTCCCAGAGATTAGTGCAATTATGTAGCGGAGATGCAAAGTATAAGGGGTGCACTACATTACATCATGCAACAAGTTTACAATTTTTTTTTAAAACGAATTAAATTACTTTGAAATGGAACAATGGTGGGAACTTTTTGGCGTTTAGTAGTGCATGTCCGTTGCGTATCTCGAAAAATCGGTCCCAAAAAATCTCCCGTCTATTTCTGTATTTGTGGAAGATCTAAAAATAAGGTTATGCGATAGAAAGTTATAAATAATTTTTAATAACCATTATAAATTAAAGTTAAACAATTAAAGCTGTTTTTTTGTGTGTGAAACGTTTAGTTCTATATACACAACAGTTTCATTGATGAGCTGTAAATGAAACGGAACCTGGTTTTCAGTAACATGCACTTCAACGAAGTAAAGAGCCTAACTGTAAGTCGCTATCGCGCGGCATGCAATTTAAATATACACCGGCCATATGGGATAAGTGCAAATTCCCCTTATTCGTTTCGACGGGAACAATGTTATTGTATCGTTAATTTAAACTATTCATCTTATTAAACCTCTAGTAATGACACCATTAAACGATGACGTATCAGTTGTAAGGCCTTCTATTATAGACGGTAATAAAATAAACAAAAAAATTGTTGGCATACACGTGTGTAATGGCAGAACGTTCTAATTCAATAATTAGTTCTCGTTTACTACGTAAACGGGAGGCTTTTTGCGAGGGTTCTTTTTCGAAGTACCCTCGACTGCATTAATTGATTGGAGTGAAAGCCATTCTTTGCCAGAAAGGCACTTATCCGGCGGATCCGGGGAATTTGCACTTATCCCGGAAAGCAAATAACAACGCGCACACACACAGCGGGCAATGCCGCCAATCGAGCGGCCAACTTACCGGCTAGGCAATTTCGTCTGACCGGGGATGGAATCGTCGTCGGAATAATCAATTTCCGGTTGCGGCGGCGGGTCGTTGGAGAACCCGGAGTCGTTGCTGCTGTGGAGCGACACGTTACCCACAGGCCCCCCTGGAAAAAAAAATAGTGAATAGAGGATAATTTGTGTGGATGCTAAGTGCAAACAGAATTGTACCGAACGGTCTTTCTACTTATAACTTTTAAAAGGATAAACCGATCGAGACGCAATTGGTACTGATGGTGAGTTAAAAGTAAGCCGCATCTAGTAAGAAACGAATGAAGCGGAAATGTTTTTTGATATTTCTAAACTCTACTGTCTTCTGCGACTGGAGTATAAAGTTTATTGAGAACAATAACTCCTCTACAACTTTGCGGAATGAACTTATCGCAAGTGCCGAGACTCATCCGCTCCTTGTAAGGAGTCGCGTCAGCGCGACGCATCACGACTCGACCTTCCAAAACTGTACACTAGGTGGCAGAAAGTAACTCACCTATCTTGCTTCCTTTGGACTGCAGGTGTAGCGGTAGAGGGGCTGCGGCCGTCGGTCGGTCCGACCTGGAGGGTGCCGGGTGAGTTGAATAGGCGCCCGATGGCGGCGCCGTGGAGAAATTGAACGTGGAGGCTGAGGATTTGATGCCAGCCGTGGAGTACGGCGACTGGAAAGTGGGGTCCAGGTTGCTCTTGCCGGAGGAGAAGTTGGCGCTCTGGGATTGAGGAATGCCGCCACCCCCGCCGTTTTTCTGGTACGGCAGCGACGGCGTCGGGACTGGAGCCGGCAGTGCTGGCGGCGGGATGTTGTTAGAACCGATTGCTCGCCGAATCTAAATAAAGGATAGCGTTGTCACGGTAGAGAAAAAAATGTAGGGTAGAGTCGAGGAGAGACTACTGAGAGACCTTTTAAAGGAAATCGTGCAAGAAAAGCCACACGACGCGATAGTATATCTCTCTTCCACTCGCCCTTGATATCCAAGACTTCTTTTATTCGGAATATTCCTACGTTTCGAAATACAAACAATTTCCTACCTACTAATGCTTTAAACTGGCTTAGAAAAAGCGAAATCCTTGGTGATTGCAAGTCTAGCGCGTCTACTCTACCTGTTTAGCGTTATTGGAAGATCTGTGTAGGTGCAGTGTGTCGCCAAACATACGGGGTGTCGGTTGTTCTAGCGTGCTGTTACCGGAGGCGGCAGTCGAACCGCCGACAGCCGACGAGGACATCAAGTTGGCGGAGTTGGTGGGGGTGGCGGGTGCGTTGCTTAGTTGAGAGGATCCACCTGCGTCACTTCTGTGCGTTGGCGATCTGCAGGAAAGCTTAGATGTTGATGGTATTCATAAATAGTTATAAAATAATCATTTCCCATTGTTTCATTTTCTAACAAATAAGCATATACTAAGAGAAAAAATCCCATTTTCGGTGACCCCGTATATAGAACCGAACAAACAAAGCAGTATCTCGATATCGATATTATTTCTACATGTAACTTTATTTGTACCATCAGCTCTCAGAGAGTTTTATTAAAACCGAACCGAAACCGGGATCCTATATCCGATGAGGCGAGATAACATCTCGAACCTAATTCTTTATATTTGCCTTGTTGTGGACGACGTCTTCGGGGGCTATAATCTCGATAAAGCCCCTTTGGCTCTCCGCTTCCGAATCGATGGCCCCTCATACATAAATATAGAACATAAACTACTTCAAAACTCGCTTGAGCATTTTTTAGATAGAAAAAATAATGGTTAATAAGGAATAACAGGAAAAGATGAATAACTGCAATTTTGTACAGTATTTTTAATGCTGGTGTACTAGAAACAAAAGGAGTCCGGTGTAATTATTAAAGGGGTAGCAGGACTAATGCCAAAAAGGAACATATTTTTCGAAAAATGGAGTAAAAATAATGATAATTAAGGTTACTCACAAGGTAGGATCGTCCAGGAGTTCCGTGTAGGCTAGAGGGAACCACCCACTGCACTGGGTCCTCAGGTTCTCCCCGAACTGCCAGCCCTTGTTCCTTTCGCCGATGAGGGAGATGAGGTCGCCCTCGTGGAAGCTGAGCTGGTTCTCTCCACTGGAAAGGTAAGCGTAGAGGGCGCGCGCCAGCTGGGTGTCCCACGAAGGTGGCGGCGGCACGGCCATTGACTTGGGACGGCGACTGGGCGTGTGACCATCTAAAAAATCCAAAATGAGTATTGGAATCTTCCCTAGAGAGGAAGGATAATACTTTTTCTGGCACCGCTACCTTGAGCAAGCGAGTTATTGGACGAATTAAGGTTGTACTCGGATTTGGCCCTGGAGAGGGTGTTCACTGGCGACCCCACGTCTTCTATGGAGCGGATGTCCAGGCAGGAGGCATCCATGCTCTTAGTTTTTCTCAACTGTGAACTTATACTCATACGATCTTCCTCGAAGTTGGGACTTCTTGGGTTCGAGTAAAGGTCCTCGTCTTGCCACACCGAAATTTGCTGGAAGCAAATGATATTTAGGCGTATCCAAAGTGTTTCTCACGTATTCATTCTTTATTTTATTATCAGTCGCCCCGTGAATTATATATTCTTTATGGAAAACAGACGTAACACTTCGAAAACATTTCTGAGACAATGTACCAACAACTCGGTATTCCATTTATTCCGCGGTTTTTGTCAAAAGCTCCGAAAATTATACACAAAGACACGCTAATTGGTCTGTTTAACTATCTTTATTCGCGGGAACTTAATGAAGACAGTTTGTGTTGCAAGATTGATGAACTTTACTTCCAAACTCCCTTCTTTGTGTAGCACGCTTTGTCAAGATAACATTTTAAATTCAGATAGGTATTTGAATGCGAAGACGGATTTCCTTGTATAGGAAATGTTATTTCGCTCGTAATTCATCCTTGTTAAATTTAAATGAGTGTATTCGCCGTTGCAATCCCGAACTGATTTCCTGTAAACAAGTGTGACATAAACTCAAGTTGTAGCTGTGTAGCGTATACGTTATTTCTTGTAAACTTCTGCTGCTTTCACATAATCGGCATAAATAATGTAACAGTGTTATTTCTCGTCACATATAAATAATGTTAAATATCTATTAAGGACACATATATCAATCAACAGTCGATATTTGTATAATCTTGTTACCGACTTAATAAAATGTCGATTAAAAAGCATAAGTGCAAGCCCAAAAGCGATTGCTTTGGGGATTTTTAGTTAGATCATCTTTGGACCATGAATACATCGAGCAGACATTGTTTATCCATTTCTTAATCCGAATAATATGTATGTACATTATACGAAATTTTTAATCTGCGACAATTTGACCAATTTTTCTTTCTCGGAATGTTCGCGTTGAATCGTAGAGCTTCTCTACTCACCCTGAGCCTGTTACTGAAAATATTCTCGACGGACTCCGGCAGATATTCCCTCGTCTTCGCCACATCCGACCATTTCTCAATGTTCTGCTGGTACGCCTCAACACCGTGGCTATAGTAAGACAAATAGTGCTTCGACAGGGAGCACTGTCTCTCCAGGACGAAGCCGTACCTCCTCCGCTCCTGCGTCATCGCCTGAAAAGGATAACATTAAATTACAGTCGAATTTGAATTTCCGTTTATCGCCAGCGATATTTCAATGCGAGCGATTTAAATAGAATTCGTACTTACATTTTTCAAGCTCTGCTCGCAGAAGGCGTCCAATTTTGTCTTCTCCTCCTCGAGGACCTGCATGTTCTGCAACAGAAAGGGTTCCGTCAGATTTTATGACGTCCGGGTAGGGGACGGGTATTCATTTTTGGTTGTCTGGCTGGGGGGTTTCGGTGATTTATCGTTCTGGATATTCCTAGGGAATAGTCGGGATCGACATGTACATTTTACGGATAGAGTTGCGAGGCGATGACAAAGGGTAACACTCTCGACACGTCGAAATTGCGAAGCGGAATCGTTTTACTTTTATTCCATTTTTTTTGTTTTAAATTCTAGTTGAATAAGCGTTGTTCTGCAGATACGCTGGGAAGTAGGAAGGGCGAAAACGGAACGAGATAACTGGATCAAGCCGATTCGGAAACGTTGTGTGAAGTTGCGAGTGATTTTTCATATATTTTTTTAAATAATTTACATAATCCTTTTGAATTTTACATTGAGTTACATTAATTTTTAATAATTTTGAATTCCAGATACAGTTTTTAGATAAATACAGTACGCGCCTAAAGTATGGAATAAATTCAGTAAAAACGAAACAAATTTTTTTTGGGAAAAATCCCCGAACAGGTCGATTTTTAATTTAAAAAGTACATATTTTAGCATAAAAGGCGATTTTCAACCGTCATTTGTTTTGGAGTAATGACGTCATCTACATTTGTTTTTTAAATAGCAACCCCCTATTTTTTTCTTGATTCTGAAAGATCGTTTCATTGTCGATCCGACAGTATTAAAATGTTGCCATCTTACATAGGAAAGTTTTCGAGTGAATGACGATTGAATGTTAGAAAACCCTGAATACAAACTGTTTTTTAGAAAACAGTTTGTATATAAATACTTCTTGAATTTTCTTTTACTCGAACAACACCCCTTGTTTTGAAAACTTGCGTATCTCAACAATCACTCAAGTCGACCCTAAATAACCCTCTGTTATTTCGCCTGCGTCTAAACATGTCGAGCCCTCAGACTTCCCCTTTTCCGAACGTTATTTCGCAAAGTCAGCAAAGGCATCGAGCCGCGAAGCAGAATCCGGACGACTATTACCTTGAGTTCCTTGTCCATCGCGAGCCCGGTCTTTGTGGACCCCCTGGACTTCTTCCTCTGCTTCTTCATCATTGCGGCCGCTTTGCTGTAAGTCTCCGACCGTTGCTTGTGCTGCTGCAAGAACCGCTTCTGCTCCGACTGGAAAGAGAACGTTAAATTTTTTATATACTCAATCGCGCAAACAAATTAAAAATGCCTTTTCATCGGGCATTCCTATAGCTTCAAACAAGTTTTAGAAAGTTACGAACGTTGTACTCATTTCATTGCGATTTATGTAAGTTATCCAAAGTTTTCTTATTAATTTTTAATTGCTGCTTTCTCAAAAATCCCGCAGTTGGCGTAAACTTCACGAATAACTCCATAAATATTTCGTATCGGAATTAGCGAAGTATGTAGGTGTTCCGGAAGTTGAGCTGATGCAATTATTATTAGTTCGCGTGCCTCATTTCATTTACGTTAAAATATAAGCAAGCTGGGAAATGTAAATATTTCAGGATTTTAAAATTACATGAACCTCTAATAACTCAATCTCCTAAATATGCTTTGTGACGTCACACCGTTCGAAAGTCTCGAACCGACTGTTCTCCGCGCTTTTAACTATTAATTGTCTCAAATTGATGTCAGATTTTTAAAAAGGAATATGTTTACCTGCACAACTTTGGTGTCCTTCTCCAAGTTGGTCTCCAGGGGGACCAGCAAATCCACGTAGAAGGCTTTGAGCTAGAAAGAAGAAAAACAACTCGTCATTACCGGCAGCAGTTTATATTATTGCCGTCTATGCTTAAATAATACTAATGTATTCAAAGGCTAACGAGATGCAAATATTAATTAGATTAGATTAGATTATACCGAAAGTTGGACGTAAATATTTATTTTGCTACAACGGCTGAGCTGCACTCGGTAAATATAAACGAAATATGGGGGGGAGGGGAGGGGAAAAAGTTTTGTTTATGTGGGGAATAAACGTAGTTACAAACAGTAGGTTTGACTGATTAGTAATTATTTAGCTATTTCCTCAAAAATTATTAACAGAACGTAAATAACTATATTCTCCTTACAAATTCACTGTTTTTTTTTCTTTTTAAGTAACGAAAATTCAGTCCCACTGCATCATTCTGATCTCTGATTGTTGTTAGATTTTTAACAGTACTTATTGGAATAATTAAAATCGAAAATATTAACGTATTTCGCTTGCACGCATATGACAGGAAAGAAAACGCCTAAAGCTGGAAACTGATATTAGACTAGGTGGTATCTGTTTTGGTTTGGGTGAATCGTATATCCACGGAAATTTTTGGCTTTTTAGCTTTCAAATATCACTAGAAATGAACATTTTTCTATGCGCATAAAAAACGTGGGCTTAACTTTTGGCAGCACAGTATGTTAAAAAAGTTCGAAGAATGTCATATTTTTCTTCCTATTTAATTATGTATCTTTTCAAGAGTTGATTTTAGGCGAAAATGGAAAGGGAAAAAAATGTTTGTAATTAAATTTTACGTAATATAACTAGTTACAAATCGAATGATTTATGATTATTATTGTAAAAATCGAAAAAATCTCCAAAAATGGGGTTAAAAATCATTACTTTTTAGGGATTTTTTTTGGGGTCTGTATGTTGTGTATGGGACCTTCATACTTGGCTCAAGAAAAGTTCATGTTATATAGAATCATCACACCAAATTTCATCAAAATCGGTTCTATAGATTTTGCATAATAATTTTGCAATCCAGATTTTGAAAAAAAATTGCAAATTTTCAAAATTTTGCACAGCAAAAACCAAGACCCTTACATACTTGAAAATTTAATCACATATAGAAGGGCTCTCAAGCTTTCAAACGCTATTTGAAAAATTCGAATTCGTCAATTAGGAGAGCTCTGGCGCTTGTTTAAACATTGGTCGAATTTTTGGACTATAATTTTGTATTTTTGTAATATAATGAGTTAATTTCTCATTTGCTTATATTTTAAACAGTAAATAATAGTTGAATTATACTTTAATCACGAAAGAAATGATGATTAAATTAATAATTAATTAATTACTAACTTTTGACATACATATTTTGAAAATAATTGTTGTTTAAACAATTTTAGAATATTTAAATAAATTTGTTTTTGATCTTTGATAAACAGTATATAAGTTTATGCACTTACCTTTGATACAATAAAAAAATAAAGTTGATAATTAAAAGAAGTTTAAAGATAAATAATTAATTAATAATAAGTGTTTGAAATCTTGAGGAATCTTCTATATGTGATTAAATTTTAAAGTACCTACTTATCTAAGGGCCTTGATTTTTACTGTGCAAAATTTTGAAAAATTGCAAATTTTTTTTCAAAATCTGGATTGCAAAATTATTACGCAAAATCTATCGAACCGATTTTGATGAAATTTGGTATGATGATTCTACATAACATGAACTTTTCTTGAGCCAAGTATGAAGGTCCTATACCCAACTTAAAGACCCCAAACAAAATCCCTAAGAAGTAATGTTTTTTAACCCCATTTTTGGCGATTTCTTCTATTTTTACAATAATAATCATGATTCATTCGATTTGTAACTAGTCATATATTGTAAAAAATTTAATTACAAACATTTTTTTCCTCTTCCATTTTCGCCTAAAATAAACTCTTGAAAAGATACATAATTAAATAGGAACATATTGTGCCGCCAAAAGTTAAGCTCACGTTTTTTTTTATACGCATAGAAAAATTTTCATTTCTGGTGATATTTGAAAACCAAAAAGCCAGAAATCTCCTTGGATAGACGATTCACCCAAATATGGACACTTTGAAACAGATATCGTAAGCACGGGACATTACATGAGAATACACGAAATTATTTTGTCAGAGTAAGAAGTAGTTAAAACTGTGGTTTGATTTATTTATAAGTTACTGCCAACCGTATTGGACCTGGAGTTTTATAGTCTTACAGTTATTTGGCAAGATTTTAAAACATGTATTTAGAAAACTTGCAATTTTATACCCACATACAAATTTTCAGTTACGTGGAACATTTATTGGAGGCGCAGTTATTTTAAAAAATGTACGCTTCTCATTTAATTAAATCAAACTCTTCGGAATATACGATTTTAATTTAGCGAGACTGAATTTAAAACCGCCGTTACAAACGCATTTATTTATTTTATTGATAATGGGATACCTAGAACGCACGCCGCCCATTGTATTTTCGATTAAAAATAAATTTTACTACAGAAATATTTGTTTAAAACATTTGTTTAATTAAAATCAGTACAAACCCATAGGTCCCGCTGAATTAAAATTATGATTTGAATAATAATATAGGAGTAATATAAAAAAACGCCGTTGCGAACCTGATATATTTCACAATTCCGGTTCCGTTCGATCACTTAACGGTTCGACAGTTTTTAATATATTCATTAAAATTCGTTTTCCCGGCGAATTTTTCATGTATGTGCGAGCGGCTTACTGTCGGCCAACGTTGATTTTCGTGGATTGAGAACGGCGAGCGGTGGGTGCTCTAATTAATTGTCCCCTTGTTATCAGGTACGAGAAATTTTAATGAAATACCCTACAAAATGTAGGCCTGTCAACTGTTTCATTACGTACGCTTAAACAGGTTATCGGATGGGAAATCCAAAGGAAATGTGAACGATTTAACTGAAAACGTCATCAGTTGCCTTTTTTTATTTACTTCGTGACAAGTAAATCGACAATTATTCAACCGTATAATCTGCAATTCAAAGAAACGAGGGTATGCCGACTTTGTTCTTTCGTGAGCTAGTTTTTCTTTGTTTTTACGTTTTAGATCCATTTCGAATTTTTACCACCAAGAACGGCGGTGACAACATTTTTAACACTAAGGCGATATTTCGCATTGTATTAGCTATGTTCTGAGTCATATGATACGCGATATACGCAAAGTATTTCGTAATTTCGAGATTCGTTTATGAGCAGCTACACTTTTGCTTATATAATACAAAATCATTTTAAAATATAATAGGAATTTAGAACGAAAATCGTGGAAAGAAGTACGGAACTATGCAACTTAATAACAAATTGCTAAGCGTCTTCAAATTCGCGCGAAATCCTCGAGCGCCGAGATAATGGGGCTTAGGGGATTTTAGGCAGTCTTCCCGTGATTAAATTAAAGAAAAGGCAGTCAACGCACCGTGACGGAGCGGGCCAAACGGAAACAAATGAAGGTGGGGGACAATTAATCCGTCAGATAGCGGAGTTACAGTCTTTTGAGAGAACGCTTAGCCAAAATACGATAGGAGGGGGTTAGAGTTAATTGTGACACGTTCGGAAAAATTTGCCTCGTTTTAATTCTCTCGTCCGTGTACGAATATTCCGTGGGGTGGACACAATTTGTGGAAAAGTGGAATAATCAAGGACATTTAAATTCACGGAATTTCTCTATTTTCTCATACCTTGATATAAAATGGGTTATATTCTTTCTAGTACTTACAATATTCATTTGTTGATCTTGGATTTCCTTGTAGACTTCTACAATTTTCATTAATGCAGCACCTGAAAACAAGGAAAAATAAATAAATTAGTACCTGTTATAACTATTAAACAATAATTATTTCTAAAATGGTTTGCCTCAAATTTTTGCAGTTACTGGATAGTCTGGTAGCAGGACTGATTGAACAAAACCAATAGGAAAAACGTCAGCGTTAAATTTATCTACTATACATCATTTATAAATGGATTGAACAATAGAGGGCCAAAGATAGAGCCTTGAGGCACTCGAAAGTTTCGAAAAATCTATATAATTACATAATATAGAACTGAGATATTTCATTAATATTGAAATAAATAAATTCAGCTGTACAAATCTTTTGATCGACCTTGAAGTAATATTTAGGTGTCGAATAGAAGCATTACAGTGTTCAAAAGATCTAATCCTATTTGATATAAACTTCCCTTTAAATTCCCTCCCGCCGACTATACAGCATTCATCAAGCCGCCAACATCTTTTCCAGAGGCAGTGCAAAACCTCCTCTCCCCCTTCCCCCCCCCCCATCCAGAAAATGGGATTCCTACCGTAGTCCCGCTTCTTGCTGCGACACACGGCCTCCTTGAGGTCGTACGTAACCAGACAATGTAATTACGTCGGGGAACGCAAAAAGGTCCTCTCCTTTGAGTGGATGACTTATAGCCGTCGCGTCGCAGAGGCGCTTTTTGCCGGCTCCTGTTATTGTCGCCGTATCGCTGTTTCGCATCACGTGTAATGAAGTTTAATGCTTTGTGTGCGTTTGCGGGTAACTCGTTATGTCCGGATGGAGTTGCGCAGTCCGTTTCAGTACTACCAACGGTGATAATAGGGGAAGGTAACAAGAAAATCCCGCAGGGCGGGTATTAGAAACGAAATGTAGTAAAAATTTAATGAAAAATATTATCAGCTATGTAAAATCCACTAGTTAAAAATGTACGGCATTGTTTTATTTATTTTTTTACTTATGAAAAGTCAATTACAGTCATAATATTTTGAATATAACATTTTTAATTTATAACAAGGAATTTTCAAAATATTGTAAATTTTCACAATATATTTATTTGTTTTTTAATTCGAATTTTTAATTTGTACCATTAATTATAACCGGACATGATTTAGTACGATAGTTTGTGGTTATATTTTATCAAAAAGGTGATTGCCGTACAGGAATTAATGATCTTATCGAAAAAAAATAAAACTCAATTCAAAAATACAAGTAATTGTTTATAAACTTTTGCATTAACCATAATTTTCAGACGGCATGAGAGTTAAATAATCATGTGGAATCGATGCCGTACATTTTTCAATGACTTGAAACAATGGGGGCTAAAATAGAGGGTTGCGCCCTACATTTCTAACCCCTGTATCAGCAGATACGTACGGCGTCACTAAAAAAAGTTATTTACGTATCAATCCGAAACTTGCAGTATAAATGTCGTACTGTAGTAAATCACCAAAAACCGGGCCAAAATTTTCAGAAAATCATATTTCCTGGCTTCCTGTATTGCTAATTTTGTACGGCATTAGGTCGATGAAGTCCTGTTTACATTAGAACGCACAATGAATTTCATTATAGTATCTATTGTGATATGCCACAAGGTAAAAATTTATTAGGCAGGCCCTTATAAAGCCATATTTTTATTAAGCAAAAAACTGCCACTTTGCACACGACGCATTTGAAATTGTTTATGGAAGTCCTTATGTCATCAACAAGCACTAAAATGCTTGCTTAAATGCGACCAAATTCGGATACATTTAAATAGACCCCCAGAGTTCCCGTCAAAGTTGGCAAAACTTTTCATTTTAATTAAAATAGAGGAGTTTACACAAAAAAGCACATATGAGAGTGTATTTGCTTTTTACGATGTATTCTTACTTTTTATGTTGCGCATTTTACAATTTAAAACGTACAAGTACGAAATTTACTAACCCAATTGAGGGGTGTATCCAAATTTCATTAAAAAAGTCATAGACGTAGAAATTCTATTTAAGAAAGAGCACCCGTCTACACGCCACTGGTGATTCTAGTGAATTGTTTGTAGGTAATTTTTAAAGAACATTATATCGCCACAAGACATACTCAATTTGGCAAATTGTTTTTAAAGATATCACGAAAAAAGTTTAAAAAAAAATCGACACCTCATATCTCGGCTAGGAACTTTTTGTTCAACATTGTAAATTTACAATTTAAGTGAATTACAAAATAAAGTGAAAAATTACATGTTTAGTGTAACTTTACTTGATAATTTTACATCACCTAGTGTGTAGTCAAGTCAACAAACGATCTAGTGTGTAATTTCACATAAAAATGTTCATGAGTATAGGGGGGGGGGAGGGGGGGCAACCCAGAAGTTTTTCCATTAAGCAGCGGCCGAACGCCCTTCGACAGAGCCACTGCTGCGCTGTAAATCCTCAGTCGAATCACATCCGATATTCCATTAAATGTTAGTATTTGAACGGGGCGCCCAAATAAATGACTTGCCAAACAACAATGGCCGTCGGCGAAGGCTAATGCCCAGGGGCGGAAAACGCAATCGGGAGAGTCGCAGAAAAAGGCCGATAAGAAATAATTCGGCGCATTAGCATATGACCCCGGTTTTTGTCGGCCGGTTAAATTTGTGCAAATTACATACAATCAAAATATATTCCACAAAGCAAAAAGCCCCGTAGAGGCGTTGCGCCCGCAGCGGAGTTCGGTCTTGTTTTTATTACTTTCGCAGTTTGTAATGTTTCGGGAGACGAGGAGGGAGGGATAACGGGATTAGCGAATTTCAGGGAGTCAAACGGACATCAGACTCTGATTCGGCGACCCCAAAAACTTATAGATATGTATATTTACTTTGTTGGCAATTGATTCCCTACATTTGACGTTGAACTGATCTTAAACCAGATCTGATCGAGTCAAACGGACACCGGATTCGGATTCAGCGACTCCAAAAACGTGTAGATACGTAGGTTTGGGTTGTTGACAATTGATTTTCTACATTTGAGCTTGAACTGACCTTAAACCAGAGCTAATCGTGTCAAACGGACACCGGATTCGGATTCAGCGACCCCAAAACCATATGGATACCATGGTCTTGTCTTTCGGACCTGCCACTTTTTTTTGTGGGGATGTGTTATTATGCTCGTATTCATGAGTGCCTATTACCTATTAAAAACAGAGCTATTTTTTTCCATTACTAAGATTTTACATAGCATTGTTAAAAAAATAGACAAAAATTAGATAAATAGATAGATATTGTTAGAAATCGAGCGAAGACCGATAATGTGGACACTTAACCCGAGAGGCAAGGGCTAAGTAAAATAAACAAATTCCTCAGCTAGGGCAGATGAGATACATTCACTATTCAGCACTCGGCATTCAATATTCGACGGCAGACGCCCTTATTTACTAGCTGTTTTAAATGCCTTATAAACTTTTTAACTCAAAATTTTCCACGCTTAATCTCGTTGCGGTTATTCTCCCAGCTCACGACAGCCGACACGTGCATCGACCACTGCATCAGCAATATCTATCTTCCTTACGGACGGACGCTGTTTGTAAACGATACGGTGCCGATGACACACATCTGGCCAACCTCCGCGCGCTACTCGTTTCCCTGCTAGGTTCCCCCAGCGACGCCAATGTTTGCAAAGAAAACAGTCTGTTATCTTTGCCGGCCAGAAACACCTGTACGCGGAAGGCTGATAGCGGGATTTCCCAAGCTATATGGTGTTTAATTTTCATTATTATAATGTCCACGGAGCAGAACGATACGGCTTAAGAATTGCCTCCGTTTTATTGATATAAGTCCTGTCTAAACTACCACCACTTCTATCATTCACCACAGAACATTTAAATTGACTTTCTCAAGAAACTATACTTTTCCAACCAAGTTAGATCTCCTCGCAAACGACCACTTTGGAACTATAAAGAGGCCCTTAAGGCCACATCTAGTATTCCACCGACTGTGCATGGCTTGCAGTAACTCTTCTACATTTTCCACATGTACAACATATTTATTCCCTCGGAGAACGTTTGCATACTGCAACGACCGCGCCGAAGGGGTTACGGAGAGTACAAGGACAGATTATCGTAAATCCTGGATTTTTTAAATCCCACAGAGGTTCTCCCGGAGTTAAGCTACGTGTGGAGTGTCTCCATGTTCCTTCTACTACTACGTTTTGTGTTCACTATTTTTCAAATCGAGCGTAAATATATCCGGCGTTATTTTGAAGCCACGAATTTCTTGAAAAATGTAGTAGCTATACAGGATGTCCCTAAATAACTGTCGCAACGGAAAACTGTAAATTCCTCTTAAAAAAATAAACATTATTTTCCTGTTCAATTTTTCTCTCCGGTCTTTCGTTTTCGAGATACAAGGTGTCAAAGCTTTCATTTTTTTATATTTTTTGCCAATATCTTAGGAACCGTTTGAACTACAGAACTTAGTTTTTGTACACACGTTACCACTATTAATAGCTACTTTTTCGCACCCTTCTCTAATTCATTGAACGTGCCACTGGTGGAAATTTTGAGATATCGTAAGGGTTTCCCCCCCCCCTAACTTTTACGCCACTTACGGAAAATTGACATTTGACAGCAAATTCTGAAGCGCCAATGAATTTTACACAAGAAGAGTTCTCTTGGTTCATTGCTCTAAAGTCAACCGTTTTCAAGAAAAATGACTTTATGAACAAAAACAAACATTTTGCTAACGTTCCGAAAAACTTTTGTAATTCAAAACATAGGTAGTAATAATTAACAATTTTAACGAAATTTAACAACATTAGCAACAAGTAGTTATTAATAATGGTAATGTGTGTACAAAAGCTCAAACCTGTATTCAATCGGTTCCTAAGATATTGGATAAAAATCTGAAAAAAAGTTTTGACACCGTGTATCTCGAAAACGAAAGCCCGGAGAGAAAAATGGAAGAGGAAAAAAATGTATCTCGTTTCAAGAGGAATATACAGTTTTCCGTTGCGACACTTATTTAGGAACACCCTGTATATGTTTGATGATTCGCGATATCATTAATTGAAAGAATAAAAACGGGGGACCAAGTATCGAACCCTGAAGCACTTCTGATATTTGATTAAATATATAAGATTTGCATCCAATTAAATGCGATGGGAAATATTTGATTTAAACAAATGTAAGAGAGAATTACTGATGTCGAAATATTCAAACTGCTAATAGCGATATACCATGTATAGGGTGGCCCAAAAAAAAACGAATATTCTTTTTTTTGTGTCTCCTGTTAAAATATGTTAGTTTATCGTGTTTTAAGAGCTCCCTCAAAAAATCAGCTCAAAAAAATTTTTTTAGACGTCGCTCAAGATTTTTAAAAATTTCCAAAATAGTCAAAAATTGATTTTTTTTTAATTTTTTCTCGTTATTTTATCATTTTCTAGGTTAAAAAAAATCTCGATTCTGAAAATTTCAAATCGATATTTTAATTTCTAAAGGTCACTCATAATTACTTTAGCTTTCAAAGTAGTGTACCTAAAATGTTTTCGAGAGACCTCTAAAAGTAAATATCAACGAATTAATAATTTTTTCTAATGAATTTGATGAACAAAAGAATAGAAATAAATCTCGAGGCACTTAAATTTTAAAAAATTAAAATATATATATATATTTGATACTCACAGTGCGGTAGTAAATTTTGCCTCGAGAAATTTCTTAAGTGTCTCGTGATTTATTTATATTCTTTTGTTCATCAAATTCAATAAAAAAATTATTAGTTCGTTGATATTTATTTTTAGAGGTCGCTCGAAAACATTTTTAGGTACACTACTTTGAAAGTTAAAATACTTATGAATGACCTTTAGAAATTAAAATATCGATTTGAAATTTTCAGAATCGAGATTTCTTTCAACCTAGAAAATGATACTATAACGAGAAAAAAAAAAAAATTTTTTTGAGGACTTTGGACATTTTTAAAAATCTTGTGAGACCTCTAAAAAAATTTGTTATTGCGCTGATTTTTTCACAAGAAACACCAAAAAAAAAATATTTGTTTTTTTTGGGCCACCCTAAATTGTATAGTTTATAAAATACTAAAATTTTAGCAATGAATCTCCAATGGCGGAGATACAGGTACCAGGTGACATATTTTTCTAAATAAAATAGTTATGCCACTGCAATTTTTTACAAATTATTACTCTATTATGTTTTTCGAAAAAACCTGATTTTCGTGTAAAACTTAAAAATTAAACTGAAGACACTTAAGTCTAATCATTCAATTATTTATTCGAATAAAGAAATTAGTCATCATTTTATTGATTTTATTTGAGTAAATGCTCAAAAAAAAGCCTCCACTTCCACGAACACAGGCGCGACATCTTTTTAATAACTAAAATGAAATTTGTTCGAAATTTATTGTTGCTTGAATCTGATGACCATTATTTATTCTTTCTTCTAACTGCTCAGAATGTCAAAGTTGCTGTCGCAGGCTACTATATAATTTTAAACCGCATTTTGTTCGAATATCGAAATGTGTTTTCAGTTTTTAAAGTTTTACTCGAACTAAAAAATGCATCGATTGTTTGGAGTTCCATTTTGGTACACCAGGAATTATTGCTTTCTTGTTTTAATTTCAACAGTCTCTGTCGTAGCTGAGTAATGTTTTGGATTATATTCATGGTTAAAATTATAAATAACCCCGGAGTTATCTTAAAAGTTTCGAATTTGACAAATCTAATTTTGAAATTCCGTCCGTGCAGCTCCTAAAACAATTTGCGAACCGATGTGCATCGGCGTATACCCGGGGTCTCGTCATTCGATTAGGGTTAACGATATTACCGCCAGATATGTCTATCGGCTGCGCGCTTATTGGCGGTAATTAAATTATCGGTAACTGCAATACCGACAGCGTAAACAATGTCAATCAGCCGGAACCTCCTCTGAATATGAATCGTAAAATATGCCGACGCCAGTGTTGCCAGAATGAACGGGAAAAATTGTTGTCGCAAGGATTATTTGTAATATAACTCGAATTCTACAGCTGGATATATTTTATTTGCAAATCCCCTATTTTAACACCTTTATTTTATTTATTTAACTTTATTTATTTACAGCTGTTTGTCTGTATTACTGTCGCTAAACAATGATACTTGTCTTTTCCATTTTTATTGCTTTTAGTTTTCTTCTTTTTTTAAGGAAGGTATAATTTTTCGCCCCCTTCCTCCACAGACCGACCCTCTTTTGTTGAAAACGTCAATTTTATACATTAATAACTAATTTCTCGCTGAAAGAAGTTCCCCGCTGGGGTCTGTCCTGTTCGTGCCGCCGACACCCTCGTTGAGACGCGCGCTAGTGAATTTTTTACCGAATTACACAATCCTCTATGCAGCATATGCCGCGCGAGTGCATCGGCTTACACAAAGACGAGCTGGGGAACATCTGCGGATCCGCGGCTACGGGGTTCCGCGAGAAATGCATTCATATCGGGAAATTACACGCCCGATAAGCGGCGTCGTATTCTAAACGTCTGTCTTCGACGTTCGATATCTTACAACGCGGCGGCTTACGGGCGAAATCGCGACAAACCGGGGGCGGTTGATAAAATAGACCCCTGAGGAAGAAACCGTGACGGTGAATTATGAGGATGTATCGCGTGTGTGTCGCGGCCCGATTTTTTAATAAACCCCTGACAAATCGTTCGGGTCGTAGAAGAGGGGAGGGCGAAGCGAATTTATCTCGAGCACGAAAATGCAATATTACTTCCGTGGAATAGATATATGCATTATCAATCGCTTCCGCTCCCAGAGAATTCCTTGCGCAGCAAAATATTTCGATTTATGGACGTAGTTACAGATAGTTCTCTGCTCTAGACGATGTGGGAGGTCCGCAATCGAATATATAAATATTTTAAGACAAAAAACGTTAAACATTTAAACGTCTTCAAACTTATTCCTTTTTGCGTATCTGGTGTGACCCAGGTAATTGCAGTTTTCCAAACCTCCCGATTCAATGCATTCGGAACCCATCCAATCACATTAAGCTCACGCGGAGGGAGCGTAGCATCGCCTCCCACGATATTTTCGCCGTAAACGAGCGCGAAACGACCGAGGCATTTACGGCCTCTCCCGCACAACAGACTCCGAAAGAATGTAGAAGGTCCTATTTACCTTTCAGCTATATATTAGGGATTTTATCTCGGCAGGCAGGCAGGACACGCTCTCTCCTACGAAAGGAAACCGGCGAGAGCTTAACAAAACAAAACGGCGACTCGGGAAAAGGCTCCTAAGCTCGGAAAATTCCCGGACGGGAGGGAGAAGAACAGCCGACAGTCGATTCACCGGGGACGGAAAACTCAGGAGGCCTAGAGTGAGATCGGGTTAATTGTCAGTTCTGAGGAGACACCAGGATAACTAGATGTATAGGGTGATTTATTTGCTTGTGGCAGAAATAAAACAGACTGATATCCCCGCAGAGAATATATGAAAAAGGAAACGTAGTAAAATATAACCGGAGATACGTATCGTCTCTTTTAATATTACATTTTCCTGTAGAGCCACCAGATGTTGTTACTATGTCACAATATTCTTGTGAAGTAAACGTTGCCACCGTTACACTTTCGCATCAAGATATTGTTGGCTGAATCATTAAACTAAATTAAAAAATATATAGGAATGTCATTCATCGACTTGTTCTTGAAATATTTCACTTTATAAGCTTATGAATATTAAATAATACTCACAGACGTAACACTGGGGATTAACCAAAGCAACAGTACAGGTCAGTGGATAGTCCGCTACCACTAATTACCTGATTTGTAATGCATTTTCTATAACTTCTTCTGCAACAAATGTTAATGACTACTTTATTTTTGTGGTCCCTCATTTTTCCGCAAAACGCCGTCACAACTGTAATTATTTCCGAATAATTTCAAAAAGTATTACTTATATACAGGGTGATTTCACTTTAAATACAGAAACTTCAGGACTAGGTGCCCCCCATTTGAAAGTGAAATCACCCTGTATATTCAGGAAATAGGCCATTTACGAAGCGCGAGATTAGAAAGTGTGGAGAAAGGGTCCCCTTACATATTACTCGCCCGTTTTCCTTGTTGTATAAAGCGTTTATTCCAAATGGGCCACGCTTGTGCGAAAACAGGGGTCAAAGCAGAACGGAAAATGGCTATTAGAGTCTATTGCTAGAAAAGAAGTTCGTTTCTTCTCTGTATGTAACAGTTTTTAATTTTGTTAACATACGATCAACGGACGCAAGTTGATTATAGCATTTTAAAAGGAACTTATGACGTTCAAGATATTTTATTACATGAATCGTTCAAATGGTCATTTTAGATGAAAAAACCGCGGAGTGCTATTAAATTAGAGGGTGGAAATTGGAGGTAGGGGTGAAAATGCACCCCTTTCAGTTTTTTAATTGTAGCTCGAAAACGAAGCAAAATTTCGGTATGGTTCATAGGAAAAATTATTTAGAGAATTGAATTGCCCATCGAAATGGCTTATTTAAAAGGAAAATTGTATGCAAAAAATCGTTAATAAACCAGTTGAAAAAAAGCAAAAAATTCGTTACCTCGGATTTGCGTGTTAAGTATCTACCATTAATGCAGTCTAGTGGCACAAGCCTCCTCCTTAAACTCTCACTATCTTCTGTTATTAGGTCGTACGATATACGTACCCCAATTTTAAACTTCCCCAACTATCTCCCACCCTAATTAGAACATATTAAACTCCCCCACCGCACCCAGTCACCTTCCTAAGCCTCACGCATAAATTCGAGCGCCCAAAAACGGGGGATCGACATCTATAATGGAGCCCGCAAATATTAGAACGGATCCCCGAGGGGCGCTCTCTCGTCGGTTCCCGTAACTCGACAGGTTCGCGTATAACGGCAGCGAGAGTCTTCGTACGGTTATCTCGAGCTATCTTCAAACTTACCTGATGAAATTAAGCCGCAGAGTTTCGAGAGAGCGACGACGAGCGGTCCGCTTTGCCTTCAGATAAACAGGCTTAATTCTGTTAATTACTTTTTTGTTTTGGGACGTAGATGTTAATCAGAAGGTGATAAACTGATAGTGGAGTTGGTAGTTTGCGATAAAAACGATGCTTAGGCGTGAAGTTTAGAACGCGTACAAACAGAGGGCAGCACAACGCGTAACAAAGAAAACTTTTTACAGTAGCTAGTAGATACCTCTGTTTGTAAATCTAGTGACCTTGTTTCCCCTACTGAGAAGTTATTCAAATGGAGTATACTGCTCAACTGCATTTAAAGTTCATTTAGTTGTTATTTAAGTATACTTTTTAAAATGACTTAAAAATCCCAAGAAATAAATCAAAATTCCCTATTTCCCCAATTCCAAAAAAATCTGTAGATCTGGCACCACTCTTTCTAGGGCTGCGCTTCACCTTAGACAAATTGTGCTGCCCTCTGTTAACGGATTGTATTAACATATCGGAATACGGGAGTCGGAATTGTATAAGTAGTGACATCTATTACAGAAAAGGCAAATGACGAAAACAAAGATGACCACCGGTCGCTGAATTACAAGTGGAAGTGGATCTTATTTGTAGAAGGGCGAAACGGGCGATGTACCATGGGGACTTTCCGACCCTGTATAGTGATATGTGTTTTGTATTTTCTATTTGTCTGCTTTTTCAGCGTGTTCATAACATTACATAAAAAATGAGTTGTTTACAAAGACCTATCCATATTAGAAAGTCGAAAAGGACTTTTATAAAATATTATCAACTGCAAATATTCGATAAAGGAACGCTGTTTCCATCCGAACCATTTACCTTTATTTCAATATTTCAAATAAAAAAATTTTATGTCGCACCCAATTTAATGTTATAGTTATGGAACGCATAAGAAAGTATTTATTATGTAACCGGGGAGCTCCCCTATGTAATAAAGTGAACATTATTTTTGCATCAGCTTTCAGGAATTTCCTAGGAGGGCCTGTTTAATATCCTCTAAGGGTGTTTCGGACGGGCCCTTAGACTGTGACCTAACTGAGAGCGTACACACAAGTCATTCTCCCACTGAAGGTAAAATTCAAAACGTAGCAGAAAATCTAAAATAGTACTTAAATTTAAATACAGTGGGTATTAATCCAGGTTTAGTTAATGCGAGACATATTTCGTGGCAAAGTGGATTTAAATCAGAGACACACAACAAATCACAGATACACCCAAAGATTAACCCGATACCGGGGCGGTAAAATAAACAGCACTAGCTTTAGCTACGCGTAATTCTCCCGAGTTTATTATTTCATAAATTCCCACCGCTAAACCCACACCGACCTAGATGTGTGCAGTTTTTCATCGTTCCCGGTACGCTAGGCGAGCGACTTCAACGGCAATAAAGTGGCCTTAAAGTAAGCGGGAAGTTCATTGTTTAAGGAGAGTGGATGGAGTGGCGCTTTCGACAGTCCTCAACCGTGGAGGGAAGGGGTTAATGCCGGTTATATTAAGCGAGCCCCTTATTTCGCAAATAAAACGGGAGAGGCCGAAAGGGCCTACGGCCGCCGGAGCCGGTGCAGTTAATATTCCTTGACAGTTAATCCTCTCAGATTAATGTCCCGTTGAAATAAATTCCTACAAGAAAATTCTGATCCCCTACACTGCATTATCGTCTAATCTAGACGTTGTGACGAGGATAGCCCTTGTACAAGTGTAGAAGACATGCGTGGGCAATTAAAAGAAAACAACGACTTAGGTGACGATTTTTAAAATAATTTAATGGCTAGTTTTCGCCTAAGAGCTGTCGGGCAACACGTTGGGCGCCAGAACTCATCTGCTTTACGTGATAACGCAATTTAGCCGAAGTTAGTCGTCGTCGGTGTATATATTATATCCCATATTACCCGTTTGTCATCGAGGGCGTATTAGTACTATCTGCCAACTGATATATGTATCCACTATTGGCGGATAATGGGTACATATGGGGCCGGCAGGGATTAACACGGAGTGCAATTCTCTGCTATCGGAGACGAGTCAACAGAAGGGTCGCCTAGAGAAAATATATATCGCTACTGTATATTATATCCTGGCGAAAATAGCACACACACACACTTCCAAATCGCAACATTTTATGTGAATAAAACAAAAGACATTGGATTTTGTTATGTTAACCCTTAAATCGTTTTATTTTTAAATTAAAATTAAGTAAATTTTGTTACACACACGTAGGCTCTGATCTGAAGGCCGCCGTTTCCGAGCTGCAGGGTTTTCAAAATTAAAAAAATAAAATTTTAATTTTCTTAAATCCATTCAATCTAANTAAATTATGTAACTTCTATAATAATAATAATAATATAATAATAATCTTTATTATGCTTATAAGATATCACAGAATAATATATAGCATTAGTCAAAACATGGAGCTAGAACGCCTAGACACTAAAGAAAGAACAAAAGGAAAAAAAAAACAACACATTTACAAACATAAAAGAAAAAAAACTAACCTAGCACATAGAATAAAAGTAGGTAGTAGACGTTTCGCAAGATTTATTAACTAGGATGAATCGATTTTTCTATTGTAATGTAAATGCTCTCTCAATAGAAACAAGATAATAAAAAATGCGTACGGGGTCTGCTATAAAGAGTTTGCCGATTAGTCCCATTTTAAAAATGCCAATCTACCAAGAAAGCATTTTTGTACAAAACTCGTAAAATGTCAGATGTGACGGTAAAATATTGCCACACGAGTTTAGTGGGAACGCCCCATATAGACAAGCGGTTAAGCCGTCATATTTCAAACAAAATACGATTCGGATTGGAAACCTTTATCTTGCGTCGAGTTACATCATACGAGTACAAATAATTTGACGAAATTCGTACGATTTTCGACTAATACTGAATGTAGTTGTATGCATATTCAAGTTGAAGTTGAAGTAAGTTAATGCTTACAAGCACAACGCAAGAAAAAGGGAGCAGTCGACGTAAACAGTATTCTGCAACTTGCACACAATCCCCTGCAAAGCCACACCATTCAATTACAGAGGAATTGCGGTAAATTCCCTTTTATTGGACGGTAAATCGATTAACTTTGTTAATAAAACGGCCAAATAACCGTCGAAGTTCTACGAGGAAACTCATTCGACCGCTAGAGGGCGCCAATGTGCATCATCTTAAATATTGGAAATAACACCGATACACTGCGAAAAGTTTTCCGCGTGGCGTTTTTAAAGCGATTTGCATACTATTATTAATACGTCATCCCGGCGTTCACCCAAGGCATAATCAAACCGAGCCATCGCGGCCTGCCATGCATATACGCAGCAGAGCACGGGCGGCTTGATTACACGCCCCGAGGTCGGTATCAACCCCCTTTTCTCGCCGTTACATCGGATTCTGGGGTTAAGATAAGCTAAGTGGGCCAATCTCGGCTGATAACTTTGTTATGCCGTCGTATTAATCTCCGGGAGGGGGGCGAGAGGGTTACGTGGTTCGGGGATGAATGATTTTTTGGGGGGTAATGGTGCCGAAAGGGAAAGGGAATCGAAGATCCCAACTGTAGCCGTAAATTACTGAACACTCGACTTGAGTTTTATGTTTGTGGAGCTATGTCTTTGTAAGAGAACCAATTTGCAAGTAAAATAAATGTGATTTTTTTATTTGTAGTGGAGTCAAGATAGATTTTGACTTCGCGAAAATTACGGCAAGAGAAGTTTTTATTTTTCGTTTTGTAAAGTTGTCAGAAACAACATATGAAAAGTTACCAACTGTTGAGTATACGCTAAATTATTTATTTAACAAATTAGTTGCAAAATTACAGTTTTTGCAAAATATATAAAAATATATAATTTTCTAAAAAAAATAACTGCGCCATTCGAAGGAACAGGAAATTTTACATAAAAAATGTTAATGAAGTTTTTTTCTAAAAGGCGAATTGAAGGCCGTAGAATATAGTACGTATACAAAGTTGGTCATTCTATAATTTTGTACAATAGTAATAAAATAGCTGTCATTCTTTTAATTTTTAAAATAAATTTCTGTAACTTTCACAGATTACTCTTCAAATGACAATTGAAACAGTGAGCGATATGGAAAAAATCTTAAAAACTTAATTTGAAAAATATTGAGCCCAACATATTAAAAATTAAAATATTTCATGAAAAATCCGTAAAATTTATTGTCAGTTTAATAATGTACAAAAAATTTTTTTTTTTTTATAAAAACCATCAAAGAATTAAGTTAAGACCTTAAAAAAAGTAAATCCAGCGAAAAATATTTTTTTTATTTATAGTAATAATTGGAAAATTGTTATAATAGCAAAATAATAACGTTTTTTGATGAATTAATTTAATTCATTTTTAAAAATATATTCTGTATTTGAAATTGTGAATATGACTTGATGAGATTTAAAAATTAATTATTTTATAACTTTATAATTAATAAGTTTATAACTTTTTTCTAATACTTATCTCCAAGTAATTTCAAAAGGTTTTAGGAAAATCCATGCTTCCTATAATTATTTCGAAATAATGCGTAATTTTAAGCTATCTTGACTCCACTACTATTTCAGTTTTTGAGTCACACATGTAGTAGAGAAAAAAGTCAGACAGTGTTAGCGAGAATTAAGCAGCGACATCTAGCGACAAGACTAGAGACAAAGACGATAATTCTAGTATTAAACTGTCTTATTAATTTTGAATCTATACTTGATATTTTCCCCACCATTCACTTCTTCTATAATAACATTGAATTGCACTCCACAAACAATTAATTAAACTAGTTACTACTCTCGAACTGAGCAGAGGCAGACAAACAATCCAAACTATTAGATTAGGGGAATCAGTTGCAGCTTTGCCCTTAATTCAACAGTAGTAATGCTACTTATTGTTTACGACACTCCATTGCAATATCTTGTTAATTCTGTGTGTTCTACCACGTAAGAGATAATATATTCTTGTCGAATTTGCTCAGAGATTAACGGCGGTGAACAGAATGTTAATATTAAGTGTACGGGCTCGAAGAAGGTTTTTCATGTCGCGAATAAACGATTTCTTTACGCCTTTAATTTAATATATGTCTAGACGGGGTGGGTTTTTTACAAAAAGGTTAAAGTGGAGTGTTATTTTCTTGTAAAAGTCTGCTACCCAAATTGTGTAGCAGAATAAATGTAACTGTATTAAAAAAAACATTATAAAAGCCTAACATTATAGAACATGCGTTAACATTTTACAATTAAATCTATGTATAACAAAATTATTGAAGTTCAGTGACACAATTCACATATTTTGATGTGTAGGTATATTGTAACTATATCAATAGAAAGTTATACATCTATTCAATGTTACAGAAACATTTTAATTAGTAACTAAATTCTGGCCTGGATTGTTAACATGTTCACCCGTGTAGATTCGGACACCTGTCAAATAAAGTATCTGCTACACCATTGGGGCCACTAATTAATCATTATTACACGTTTGATATTCACACATTCGTGATAGGGTTATGTCGAGGCTTGTAATGCGACGAAGGGTATTTTTGGCTAATTAGAGTTTCGAACAAAAAAAATATTACAGGTACAGAACCATCTAAAAAACGTTAAAATGTGAAAAAAAACACAATTAACAGTTTGATACCACAGATATAAAATTAAAGCGATAGCGCTGACCCATTCGATTAAGGAAATTGAAAAACATAGCGATGTCTCCCCACTCGCGATTTCATTCTATAAAGCGGGACCCCGTAAAACTTTTTTAATACGATATGGACCGGCTGTTGTTGACATTTCTTAGCGTGCTTGATAAATGGGCGGCCTGATATTTTCCAATTTATCAAACTTCAACGTTCGACGGATGGCTTTAGAGATGGATCATTTCAGGTGGAAAGGTGCTCCGTCCGCAAAAAATATAATTACAAGTAGCGTGTCGCTGCCAGCGGGTTGCTTTAATTAATGGAATATTAGATTTCACCGCCCAACAGGCTGGGTGGGGTAAAAAATCGTCTTATTAGGAAATTAGGAACATGATAACGACTACCCACGTTATTTAAGGCTGTCTTAAAAAAAATACGTAGTAATTATAGGTATAAATTGGCTAATTAGGAAAAAACTACCTGCTTACATTCGCAATAGTTATTTTTCCGGTTTTTTTTAAAGGTACTTTCAAATTTTCGTTTTCAAGGTTATAAATAAATATAATTCATTCAAAATTACATAGGAATTAATGAAAAACTTCACTTCTTCTAGGAAAGTTGCTAATCTGCTCTTTCTTTACATTTTAAACTTCTCGTTTTGAGGCGGAGATTTTGACTTAGTCCTTCCCAGAAATTGCGGCTTTTTCTAAGAACAGTCACATTCAAATCGAAACAAGGTATTTGAAATCTCGTTTAGGAGCTTCCAAAATACATTTTGTAAAGCCAGAAACGAATTTTATTACTTACATATTCTATTACAAAGTCATTATTTCCAAATTGCCCCTATTTAATGGAAGGGGGAAATAATTCCGCATAAAATTATGATATCGCCGACTGACTTACAAACGTCTCTTTAATTACCGAAGTGTAAACCAGGCTAAATGAAAGATTAGGTGCTTCCCAAGCGGGTTGAATGCAAATTCATCGTAAAATGAATCTCACGCGTCATCCAAAGTCGGTTAAGGCCGTTGCGTTTACGTGACGACGACGCCGAACTAGGGGAAGAAAATTGACTAGGAAATTAGTCGTCTTACACGCAGGATGCCCCTCTTGTATATACGGTGCTCCCCAATTCTCTCCCCGATAATATTTCTTAATGATATACATTTTCGTGGGATGGTTTACCGATGCTACCACAAGCCTGGCGGAATTGGCATCAGCCGCAGAAATGAACTCGTTGCGTCTCCAGCTTTATAATTTCACGTAAATTTTAATGAAACGAAAATATGTTTGCATAGATTTGCAAGAAGATGGTGTTAGATGGATTATCCCGAATGAGAGAATGTTTAAGATGGGTTCAACGAGATTACGGGAACTTTGAACGCCAATAGGCTAATATTGGACGGGAACAGACTCATAAAGTGAGACTTAAAATCAGAAATGGGATGATGGGGCTCGTGGTGAACAAACATTCAATAAAAATCACATGGAAAACCTGAATGCAAAGGAAATAATTATATTCCATGAGTTTCTCAGGAAATTGAATGCCTTCAATTATCGAGCGCCTTAATTAAAGATAAATCTGGAAGAAATAAAAACAAACCAGGTTATTACAAGGAGCAATGGGGTAATTCAAAAATATAATCGGCCGGGAGGAAATTGCCTTGTAGCAATTTTCGCTGCGGAGACTTGTTAGAGAAGGCAATAAAAATAAACTGAATCAGTGAGAAATTTCCGATAAACGATGAGATTACCAGACAAAGTTCGGCTATTAACGGTGTATGTACATTTTGCCCCAGAGAATTTAATATCCGGCTGATTATTTTAACGTTATCGATGGAATTTCTTGATGAAATTCATCCTACGTTTTTGCGCAGACTGCAAATAACCGAAGTCCATATAACAAGGGAAATCTTTAGATTAATTTGCGCCAACATTTAAATTTGTTTCGATGTGCTAATAAAAGCTCGTCATACAAAACGGCCTGATGTGGACAAAATTTGGATTTCATTTGTCTTTCTTAATGATATCAGGGTATACGATGGGCCAAATCTATCCGCTTTCAACTTTCTGATATATTATCTTGGCGTTTCATTGGGAAATCCGTCGTTTTTATAAACTTTGTCCATCTACCATTACAAAACCCGGAGACCTATTGGAAAAGTTCTTTGGTATTCCACAAGTTCCCGGATTAAATCCTAGAAAGTAAAGTTGAGACCGGAATATCGGATGACAATCATTGCCACTTTGCCGAAAAAAAACTCGCCTTCTGTTTTAATTTCGCTCTCCTTGTTCCACAAAGAAAACTTATCGCTGTCTTTCCCAATTCCAGGCTTCTTTTCGAGAAGATTAATTGGGGATATTGGGATAGAAGAGCTGAACGGACGGAACGGGAATTATAATACTTAGGAAAGAATTAGCAATTTTTCTATGAGCCTTGTTTTGGATCTGGATAATTTGATTTTGCAACTATTGTAACTTTCCCAATAGCATTGTATTGCTTTATTGTATTGTGTTGTATGAAAATGTATAATACAACTCGGTAAAATGAAAAATCGGTGTCTCTCTCTATTCTCAATCGCAAAGGGTGGAAGCCTTTGGGCGGTTATGACCACCAAAATTTTTATTTCTCACTTTGTGAATTGTTTGTTGCATATTTATTTCGAATCAAATTCATTCAGAACGACAAAGGACGTTAAAGATCAAAACCGGTACGTTTTTTTCGCAGTGTGTTATGAAAAATTGAACTGCTATCATAAAAGCTACAAACGTAGTTGGCAGAGCTTTTAAAAGTAAAGTTGATTCGAATTTTTTGTCGCGAACGTTAAGCAAGGGACGAAAACAACTCGTCCTACAAAGAATCAAATAAGTTGACGTGTTTACCGTCTACAATATGACGGCGTTGTTTTCTTATTTAAAGGCAAAGCTTCAGCCAAATAGTTCCATTTATAAAACAAGTTATACAGGGTATTGGTTACTTAAAGAATATATTTCCCCGCACTTCCTTAGTTTTTTTGAGTTACGTCAACGACTTTTATATTTTCTTCGTATGATCATTCTTTTTGCCACTTAGGTACATTTTTTGAAGATTTTGAGCAGTTAATTTTATTTTCAAACTCAGATTCAAACCTAAAGTAAAGTAATATCGACGGTGTGTCCTTAAGTTTTATTAAAAATTGTTAGTTCATTTAGTAGCGTCTGATTTCGTGTGAGCGCCAATAGAATTTAATGAATGCAATGTTAATAAGCACTCTAGCCTGAGCGATATGAAGAAAATAGCGGAATATTAATTTTCCCGGCGTTTATTTTGCCTAAACATTACACGCGCAATTCTAACGAGGAATCTTAATGGAATAATTTACCGCTACTACCCCTCCAAAGAGGTAGAGTATTGTGAGTTCACAAAGCGCTCGCATTTTTAAAATTTCGTACACGGAGCTGGATAAGCTGCTTTGTTTGGAATGCAGTGAAATAGTGAGCGAGCAGAGGTTTTCACACAAGTTCCTGGGATTTTTCGCTTTTTATTCATCAGCGAGCTATGTAAATTATGTGTTAACTCTTTTGCTTTAACGTATTTGTGTAGCAAATTCAACTGAAAATTTAAACGTCGCTAAACTAATGAATTTTCGTAGTAGTCCTTTAACAAAAGACAAAAATAGGTGTTAAAAACTACCAGAAATATATGTATATGTAGTTATAGGAATATTCTTAGGTGGTTCTGCTTCTGATTTTAAAAACTTATGACAGTAACGAAGCAAATAGGAACCATTTTAGGTAGACCCTTGTCCATCCGCGTAATTTGTCTGCAGTAATCGTCTTCTGGAGGAGATCCTAATATCCCCCGGCTTTATTTTACTTCCATCAACGCACCGCTGTGCAAAGTTTCAATTCCGAAAGATAAATCTGGAAGAGAGTGGGTAAACTTTCGCCCGGCATAGATAGCAGGACGGTATGCAGTAGCCAGTGCCGTTCCTGGTTGTTTCATTCGAGTTACCCTGCTCAAGTATCTTGCTAAAATCGACAACAGTGTATACATGACTAGATCAAACATACCTTAGACTAAGAAGTTGCTTGATTTACAAAGTTCCAAGACTTTTATGATGAACTAAACAAAATAAACTCGAGCCCCTGACTTTTCGCGCCCCAGAAGCCGAAACAAATGACTGCACGTCTTCCGGCGGAGAGCCCTTTTATAAGAGGGTGCTGTTAGTAGTTGCTCCAAATAAGGCAGCAATTTTTTACTGTTCGTGTTATTTCACGGGGCGTTTCGGATGGGTCCAAAATTAGGTCTAGTGCTCATCTTACCCATAGGCAGTAGTGTCGTGACGGAAAATAAGTAAAAAGGCAGCGTGGGGAGAGTATTAACTTTAGCAAAAGACTTATGAAAAGCTGAGATAAAAACTTTTCATAATTTATGGTCGGAGGGTTTTAATTCTTAATGGGTGCTCAGAAGGGTTTATAAATCGGTATAGTATCCTTCGGTGACCTTGCGCTGTATCATGAAAATAAAATGCATAAAGTTTTCGATTTTAATTCACTCGAATCAAACCCTGATCGGAAAGTGTGTTTACTCTAATTCCATCACGTCGAACCTCGCTGAGAGGGTAATGAAATTATTAAGGTTTCAGGTCGCCTTTCCAGGATTATTTGCCAAGATGGAACTGTGATTTAATTTATTTTTTGCTGAATCGAGATGAGGTCCTCCGATAAGAAATTTAGGAATCAGGCTTGAATCCGCAACGGCAATATTTCACCCCAAAAATGACGCACAAATAATTGTATAACTCCAAGTTACTGCGTTGCCAATATATGCGTCCGATTACTCGATATTTTTATATAATCGAATTTTACGTTTACGTTTACGCATTATTGTCTTTAGTTCCTAGATTCGCAACGACAGGAAAGTTACCGGGTACAAAAAGAAAGAAAATGCATTCACTTACCAATATCGGAAGATCCTCCCCAAGTACCTTGTTGGGCTTGGCGGGCCAGTTTGCTAATGGCGTCGACGTACATCCTTGAGGCAGCGGCAGCACCTGCAAAAAATGTACAATACAGTGGATGCCATCAAATATAACGGACATTGTGAGTTCATCAGAATGCCTTTTGGTCTCAAAAATGTCCCTTCAGCGTTTTAAAGAGCTACGAAACATATTCTTTCAGGTTTACGTAATAAATAACTAGTCTATCTGACTGACATTAATATTTTCCACATCATTACAATACATTGAGAACAGATACACATACTCCGCAACTACCTACATCATTTTTAACCATTGAAAGTAACAGCTTCTGTGTTCATTCGACTGCTTCCACCTTTTTGTGCTATATATCTCCAAGTGAGCACATTTGCAATGACTTATGCCACTAGCGCGCCACCTTTAGTACAATGTCGACGAAACATCTGAAATACGGGGAACCCTTAAGGTGTTTTATGTTGAGACGGCATTTGATATATTGGGGAACGATATTGCAGAGATATATCATGATTTGTACGACTGCCAAGTTTAGTTGGGAGCATAACAAACTATGGCTCAAAAGCGCATTTGTCTGTACATATAGGTCAGGACTGTCGATGCGATCATAAAATAATAGTCACAGTATTCTACGTAATTCTGGTAATTCTATTCTGTAAGGGGACAAAACTGAATTCTCCATCTGTTGCAGTGTTAAAAAATAAACTTTCAACGAGATTTCATTAATGTGTCTTGCAGACACCGACCAATATTTACTCGTATAATCTTTCCACAGTGCCGTTCGTTTACTCTAATAACATCCTAGACTAGCGCTTTTGAACGGATTCCAAGACTGTTCAAATAAACTTTATAGAAATATTAATGGAGCGTGGCGTAGATTTTTAATAAGCGCCGCAATATTTCACTGCAACTGCTTGATATTGCCGTCTGAGGAGCAGCTGTCGGCGGGCGCCAAAAAGAAATAGTAAATAAGGAAATCTTATTGCGCTTGACAGATGTATGCATTTTTATACACGAGAAATGAGCTTGTTGAAGCATATTGCGAGTGTTAATTCTAATTTGATACAGCAATTTAATAATAAGTTGTTAGGAGGTAATTTTTATGCAAAACTTACTCTAAAAAAATTCAATGACCTTATAAATATTTACAATAGGAATCAAAGGTTTGTCTATTATTACCAATCAGGAAGATGTTTTGTTAAGTAAAAGTTGAGAATAAATCATACTCTAGAGGACTATCCACCCCCCTCTGTGTTTCTTACCTTGGTCTTATCGCGAAGTCGCAGCACCCCACTTTTTAAATTCTAACATAAAGTAATTTATACAACGCGGGAAACTGCTGTCTTTTGGAGGCAAGGTGAAAGACGCTGCTAGCAGGTTAATTTGTATAATAAGGATATACACCTGTGCCGGTGTTTTCCTGTGTTCAAGTAATTCTGAAGTCTTGGGAAAGGGAAATTTTTCCAGCTGCAACTTCAACAAAGCAGTGTTGCAAGTTGTAAATTCTACTTAGTACTAACATTGTTACAAGTTTCATAGAAACTTTCTTTCGCTAATTTGATATTCCTCATGGGTTGGTTTCATGAAAATTTAAACACGTTTCTCTTTATGGATTAAATGATTATGAACGATTTTTTTTTATTTACGCGCAACGTATCCTACTCTTTGAGCACGAGATTCTACGTATGTTCTTTATAAAGAAAAGAAATAAAGAAATTAAAATGTGGAACATATGGGAATGTAGCAACTCTATTTACTTCAATGTAACTTGGAATAAGACAAGGCGTAGTTGCCTTTGTAAAATTTTTAAAAGCTTTGCAGCAAAAACAACGCGACAAATTATTAATATTCGCTTTGTGGAAATTCCGTGTGTTACCGAATATAAAACGAAATACAGTCCTTATTTTATTTGAATATTTCCGATTTCATAAACAAACGAATCGAATATGGTTAACAGGTAAACGGTTTTTAACTTCTCTATAAATCAAAAATCAAAACTTTGTTGACAGAAATTTGAAATGCAGTGTGTATAAAAAATATAAATATTAATAAAAAAGTAATGAAATCGTATTTTAATTCTCTTTCAGAAATACGGCAGCAAATTAAAATCCAACTGAAATGGGTATGAATAAAAATACATATACCTATATTCATACGAGCCACACAAACATATAGTTTGTGAGCTGACAGCAATTTGAATGCACGTTATCAAAAACAGCGTCACATTTCGTTAAAAATTCGCGTAGAATACGTCAATAATATTGCACAATTATTGATGTATACTTTTGTTTAAAACTTTTTTCATTTACACCCCAAATTTAAAGCTGTTTTGATGAAAATTTCAATTTGTATTTGTCAGTGAAATTGTATGAATCGAATCTTCATCGTGTTTTACACCAAGTCGGAAACAATTATTGAATTGTTAAAGGCAAATAATAATTTGAATTTTGGATTCGCGAGTTTTAAAATTAGAACATATTTTTTAGACTGTGAAACTGTTCATTCGAATCAAAAATGGTTTAATTAAGGGAAGCTAATATTAAAATGAGTTTATAATAAAACACTAATAATTTATATTTATATTTATAATAAATCACTAATAATTTCTATAGAAATCTTAACATTAACCTCAGGGATACAGGGAAAAGCCTTTCCTTATTCGTATGATTCTAACAACAAAGTCCCCAGCACTAAACATTAATTTCTAGAAGAGGAACATGGTCTCTTGTAATGGTGATCACAATTTACAGTATCTTTGTTGTGTTTTTTAACGCAAATATACGACGACAGTTGTTCTGTAAGCCTTCCTTATCTCTATACGATTTATATTGGTTTGTCCTGAGAGGCCGTTTTCCCGCAATCATCGATTTTTGCGTGAAATTCAGCACTTATAGGTAGGTGCTTTAAGAAATAAATTAGAATAGTAAATGGAGAAATCATGACTTGACAAACGTCAAAACGAAACGTGTCGAAATTATGAATATTTTTTAGTTGATGGTTAATATTATATTATACGAGATAATTAAATTTTTGTGGCAAAGTGGCAGTGCAAAGAAGACATCTGCTCGGTAAACTTCCAACTAATTAAATTATACGCCACTCTAGGAAATTCCAAGACACCGTTTGTTATCTCAAGGCGGCCATCTTCATCTTTGGGAGTTTTTAATGTTTTGATAAGTTAAATTCCGCATAAAGCCCTTATTTCCCATGCAAATTCGCAGGCCTAGTCCCTTATCTGCCAGTGTTGGGCGCCACCTCTCCGTAGACCGTTAAAGAAAGTTACTAAAGTTAGATTCAATACTCTACAGTGTATCTCGTTAAAGCCGCTGTTGAGGAGAGTGGGTAGAGTTAGAGCCGCTCTATAGATGTAAATATAAGGCAAGTTATCGTTATTTATATTTTGTACCATCCTTTTGCCGACTACCTCGTTTATATACACTGAAATTCAGTGTGATTTTTATGACGTTTCGAAGTAAGTCCTCACGAAAACGGATGGAGAGATAACCGTAAACGTCTCGCAGTATTAAGTCATTAATTAACTATCTCAAACAATCTGTATTATTCCGCGCCGATTCCCCTCACGACACGTACTATCGGATTAAGACTCTCAGTTAGACAAGTTTGAGCATAAAATTTGATTGTTCCCGCGCCTCCACGCATCCTCCGCCCTCAAACGACTCCAATATCGCACACGCGGAAGCGATGACTGTCTGATGCACCCTTCGCCTGTCCCTAATATCGAGCAAGTGCCAAATTAGCTCCCACCCTCGCGTGCCGACACATCCACACTTATCTCCGCGAGTTATGGTGTTCTACACATGGCATCGGTTCCGTCTTAATTGCATTAAATTATATGTAAGTGTAGTAGTGTGTGACGCTCCACGCGAGATCCCATGTAACCTTAGTACAATCTCAGTTATTAAATTATCCCAGTTGGCTGCGCGAGAGTAACTGAGATTCTATCTAACGTATTGTCGGTACAGGTTCGTCAAGAAACTTAAATGGGAGATAAACAACGCGCTAGACGCTGTCTGGATATCGATGATTCTGCACACGCTTATTGGCAAATCCCATTACATCAAATGATGAAGAAAGGACACCGTTTTCCATAGGTTTGTGGCAGTTCAACGTAATGCCATTTGGACTTTGTACCGCGCCGACATGTTTGAAGACAAGTCTACGTGGTTGGTTTGCGAAACTTGCAGGAGAGAATCTGAGAAGAAGCTAAGTGTTCTTCCCTGGTTCTCCCATATCCTGAACCCCGAACGAAGTTTATCATAGACACTGATTTGGAGGTGTTTTACAAGCAGAAGACGGTCAAAGGGAAGTACCATGGTCAGTACTGTGGAGTATTTTCACAAATATCTGTATGACCAATCGTTCGTCTTGTGAACCAAGACGACGAGAGGCCAAGAGCCATTATAGCTTCACCGTTTGCAGGAGTATAACTTCGAAGTTGAAATACTATAAGAGCTGAAGACCATGCTCTCCACAATGCAAGAAACAGCGGAACAGAACAAATTTCTTTCATTACTTCCTTGCTATTCTTTACTTGCATTACCCCTATTCAGTTTATGAAAACAAAGGAAAGGCGACGAGCGACGACGCACAATTGTTTTCCTCCCATTATTACACTCAATGCGGTGTAAATAACATTTCGCCCCTTTCCTCAAAGCCAGATTGCGACCCACAATAACATCGATAAAAGCAATTAAAGTGAAAGCTTCTGCTAGGTACATAAAATTCCACCCTTTTGCCATTATTCAGTGCTGTGCAGAGACACTGTGGGGTGCAGCTTTAACCCTCAAAATTGCGAAACGAACGTTTTTAACGGCGGACTAACAGCGCGGAGTTATAATGAGCTGCTGCTCCCGATGATAATTGGCGTTTCAACGGGGAGAGCGACGTTGTAAAAGGCGTAATTATGATTATTACTTGTTAATTTCAACGGATACAGCGCCAATGGTGCTCTGTTTGAATATATTGCGTCTTAGAGCTTCACGACATTTATTTATAGAACTTTCAAATGTGGGATCGCATAAATATTGTGTACAATATGTACGAAAACATTTACTTACTACAATTATAAGAATATGCGATGCGCATGAATCTTGCTTACGTTTAAAATTTCGTTTTTACTTTGAACTGCGAACTTTAGTTTTCACTGGCCCCACGTTGGGCTCCAAATTGTTTATTTGTTAACCTTTTCCTAATTTTTTTTAAAGAATAATAAAACCTTTATTGAAACTATCTAATATGCTAATTTAATATTTTTAATATGTTATGCTGTGGCTTATCTAACAATATGTTAATTTATGAATTATTAATTCCCTTTTCTACGCCGCTGTGCGCCGCCTGCATTTGGGAACCGCACACTAGATTGTTATTTATCGTTTTAATTTTGAATTGAACTTCAGTATTAATTAAAATAGATACAGACAAAACGAGGGCCGTATTATGTAACGTGACTCTCTCTCTGACAACGGTTTTAATTTTAATTACGTTTCTGATTATGAAATGTTATCCCGGTGTACCCGAGAAGGGTTTTATTAAATGTTGTGTCCCTGGGATAACGCGTTACTGTATAGCGTTGATGTATCATCTTCTACAAACGTTTTTATACAATTCACGTCAATAATTACCCAACATACACATACTACGTTTGGCCGGAATGCAATCAAACTGCATGCGGAGGATCAATCAAATTGATGGGAAAATAGATGAAGAGATAAAAACCCAATACAGCGGATTGGAAGTTTATTCGGGAGCGAAATGTATGTATTCCAGAAGCTGCGAAATTTTTGGTTTGTTTTTCGTTTGCAAAATCGAACGAAGTACACGGTGTTGTGTATGCAAACACTAGGAACAGGATGTAAGGTGGTTATATCTAATATCCTTGTTCCTGATAAAATAAAAAGCTCACAAACCGCCACCAGACTAAGCGAATAAATAGCATGTACCTTAACTACGCGTTCTGTAACGGCAGTTGTAAACAAAATCTGGTCTGCAGGATTATACGATAGCGGCGGATAGAGACTGCAAGGACAATTGTAAGGATAACGGCCTCGTTAGCACAATGGTCATCCCGGATCCTAGATTACAGCCTGCCCGTCCCTGCCCTGTTAAGGACACGCACGTCATTTTCATGCCGGGCGGCAGGCATTCGGAAAATTTCGGGGAGGACAAAGGAACATTCCGGGGGTTTCGGGAGGGGGTGTGGAAATTTATAGGGGTATATGAAGACAACCGTTTGTTTATTTAGTTGTTTTTCTATCGCAAAAAATAATTATGACTTTGGTAAAATAACAATAACAAACCATTAGAAAGTTCGTAGTTGTTTCATAGTTTATCTTGGGCTATTTGGGGCATTAATGTACATCAAGCATAGTAATGGTCCCAATTGTGATCCTTAGGGAACACCTGCCATAGCAATATTGGGGGAAGATTTCACCGCTTTCAAGAATATAGGAAGTGAGACACCTCAGTATGTTCTGTGTTTAACAGTGGTGGTCTGTCATCTATTATTGATGGTACTTACATAGATACATCTCTAGATAATTTTTCATTTATGTTCTGCTCTTTTTGTCGTCTGGGTATCTCCCTCCTTTCGGGTTTTCATCAGCGCCCCCTGCAACATCATCACTCACGGACGTCGAACTCCATTATCATCATATATACCAGAAAAATTTCCGCGTTTCTCGAGAATTTAATCGCTTCGACAGCCAAAAGGAAAAGTAACCGTCCGTTAATTAATTAGGTGCTGGTCTCGGGTCGCGGTCGGGAGGATAAAAGTCCGTGGAGGGTCCGCTATTTGCCGAGCTAAGCACCGCATTGATGATGGAGTGGGTATGTTCGGGATGCTCTCGACGACCGCGTTAATTTATATGTAAATCGGGATGTTTTGACGGCAGTGGTCGCGAATATTTGTTTCCGTGTGTGTGTCGAAAACAGATGTAGTCGTAAAAATTTTGTAGAAATTTGAGTAGAATTTTGAAAGAAGCGTGAAGGGCGATCGATCGTCTACCCTCGTAATTAACTAAGTCAGGGAATCGAGAATTGGTATTTTATGGAGCGGAGTAGGCTCTCACGACCTTAATCGAATAAAATTAATTAATAATTACGAAATATACAGTATTATCTCGACTATTTTTAGAAAAACGCTGTTGCGAGAAAAACCTGACAACAATCGCTCGAGTTGCTCCTCCAAAATACATTTTTCCAATTAATCGCGCTTCGAACAAAAAAAACCCGATAAATCCTTGCTCGCTCTCGCTGTTTTTCTCCGGCAATTATCCGGACAAGTGGACGATTTGTTCCACTAACACCATCCCGTAACGATTTGATCGATCGGGCTCGCCCCGTTTTATAAAAAGTTTGCAACAGTTGACTTTTAGGCAGCACGCGTTCCTCCCATCGATTGCCCCCACCGCGATCTCATCCAGTAGCCATACAAATGAGTTCATTACGGAATATCACGTAGAAAATAGCCCAGGTGTCATTTCGTTACACGGTGGGGGATAAATCGTTATTTGCGACATGACGCGGGGTATACAATATTTTTTTTTTTTAAATTTGAATACCCGTATATACACGGAGAAAGCTCAAAAACCTGAAGGAAACCGTTCTGCAAGCGCCATAAACTAAAGCAAACTAAAACTTCACCATCACGAAAATTGTCGACACTATATTATTGACATATTCTTTTATTTAACGGAATATCAAATTTTTTCTGTCAGTACCAAAGTGTAACCAAATGGATTGCTAATGCACATACATTTTTAATGATTTGATTCACATCTGAATTTGTTTTGATCAATTATTCATATCGAAATTAAAACGATAATTTTCAGCTATCAAAATGTGGTCTTGTTTAATGCATACAATAAAAGGATTATAATTGTTCAAATTCCAGTTTTTATTACTATGACCATAATGTAATAATGATAATATTATAACTGCTATTCATTAAAATAGATAACGACGTGGGTTAAATTTCAGAATATTTGAGTACCTGCCGATTTCTAACAAAATATAAAATAATGTAAAGTTGTATTGCAATAACAATTAGTTGTTTCTAGTGCACGGAAATCACACATTCAGGGTGCAGTGCAGATAGAGAAATATTAAAAAATGTATTGCCGCTAGTAGAAAAAATATAATAAATATGTATGTTGCTATTTAGTCCAGTTACTCAGGGTTTTTACCTCCGAATTTTTTATAACTGAACCGATTGACGTGAAATTTTGACCGAATGTGGGGACTGCCTCAAGGAACAAAACTTATATAGTGCCGAAGTGTGCTTTCGCCCTGGGGGTGGTTCCCACCCCTTCTTGGGAGTGGAAATTTTTACGCCAAAAATAACCACAGGAATCGATAGAGGAGTCAATTTTAAGTAACAAATGTTATATAAAGTTTTTTGGATAATCAATACTTTCCGAGTAATTCGTCATTGAAAATGTTGATTTTTTACTGAAAAAGTGCTTGTTTTCGGACAGTTTTTTGCAAATAACTCTGAAACCATTAGATTTAACGAAAAAGTTGTATTGAACAAAAATAAAGGTAATAAAAAAACATTTCTAATGGTATTATTTTGTTTTTCTATAATTGCAATATAAACCGAGTTATGGATTTTTAAACATTATTATATGTTAGCTAAAAACTAAATTGGAACCAGTTAACGTTAAATAACGCCAAAACCATAAATATCAGGAAAAAACTATTTGGACCTTTTTTAAAGTACTTTGAAAAACCTTTAAAATGAGTTGTTTTAAGTCTTTAGAATCAAAATTAACGGAAATATGATCGAAATAACATGTCATTTTTTTTTAAGAAAGAAATTAACAAACAAATCAGTGCTTTTGGCGACAGAATTAAAATTAAATGCAATCCATTTACAGATTTCTTCGTTTAAAATAATATATTCTGGGTCTTTGGCTCACTTGAAAAAAACTTAAACTTTGAAAATGTTAATTTTTCAAATTTTTGAAAAAAATTTGATTTTTACGCTGTAACTTAAAAATTAAAGGGTGTACGAAAAAAATACAAGTGTAAAAAATTTAGCTTTATTTTTGCAGAAGATTTTGCTTTTTTATTATTCCTCTAAAATTAATATTAATCGAGATATCGCCATTTTAAGTTATCATATGAATGAGAGAACCACCCTTTTCGAGCCCTTTAAACCCTTCAAACTTAAAAATGAAGGGCTTAAAAAAGATAAACTCAACAGTTCACGAAGCCCTTACAATTCCCTGCAAAATGAGCCTTTGTGCGATTAAAAATGTTAAAAAATAAGAAAGTTATCGTCAAAAAAATAAACACGTGTATAGGTGATAATTTTAGGAAAAAGGTCAAACAAGAATTATGAAGCATTTAGATCTTTTTTGTATATAATACGTATTTAGTATGTGTATATTCGAATAAACCAGTACTATATTATAATACACACTAGTAAGAGAATAGCAGTGACGACGAATAATCATTTACATATAATTATAATGTTTTTTTTTGTATTTATTATTATTAAAAAGGAAAATAAAAATTTATAAATGTAAGGGGTAATTTTTAAGGTTGAAAAGATGCAATCAATTCAAAATTATTTTATAAGAAGGGAATAAATGTTTATTTAATACGAATGCACATTTAAAATGTTTCTACTCTTTCAATAATATTTTTTCATTTTATTTTCAAAAGAAGGAGTAATTTTCAAGGGTAGAAAAGTTGCAATCGATAAGAAAGATTTTTTAATCAAGAAATCAATTTTAATTTGATAAAAATGCATGATTAAAACGTTTCAAGTTGAATAAAATTATTTTATATTATTTTCATTCAAAGGGGTGGTTTTTAAAGGTTTTTCCGGGTTGAAAATTTGGGACACATTACGTTTCATGTTAGATAGCACATGAAATTACTCATACTGCATAAATAAAAAAGATTTGATTACATAAAATGCTTAAATTTGTATTTTTTCTTTTTTTCTAATAAGGGGTGGTTTTCACCCCTTAAGAACAAAAAACACACCTAGCGCATATATAAGTTTTGAAGTTGGAGTAAGATGAGCCTAATTCTAAATTTTGAGAAAAATCGATGCAGTTATAAAAAATTCGGAGGTATTACTATGTTTTCAGCTACAGTAACTGAGCTAATTTGCGTGTTACACTTTTTTAACACCTTTCGCTACACCTGGTCTCTTTTACCCCTTTAAATTTCTGTAACTCATAAATTTTGTGGATTTTTACCGAATTCTACTTATTATTATTCGCTTCGTATTCATTCCGATCCATCCTTAATGTACTTAGTCAGTCCGCGGGCAAAAACTTGCCCGCTCCCGAAAAAAGAACGACAATTTCCTCCGCACCATTATTCATACTCAGGGCGGCATTAGAGTTTCCAAAGCAGTGCGGGAATCCTCCTTCCCCGATCTGGTTTCTGCTTTTTTTTCCGTTATTCTTAAATTAGGGATTCCGTTGTCAGTCCCAGGTCGGGCGGCGGGTCATTTATCTGAATTTGCTTTGTAATCGACTGGAATGTCGTGCACGTCATACCGAAACTTCGACGGCGGAAGGCGAGAGGCCGCCGTGAAATATGGGCCGGAGGAGGTGTCGGAAAAATGTAACGCCTCGACCAAATATAAATTCCTGTTCAGCAATTAATTCCGGTCGGTTTCTTGAGGCGGCACTTCTCGAATGAAAAAGCTGCTTGCGGATCACTTAATTTTATCCCACAGAGCAGAAAAACGTTTTGTAGTTTTTTTGGTTAAAAGTTGGTGCAGTTCCAGAGAAAATTGAAACTCAAATTTCTCAAAATTTATTAATTTTTCTTGGTAATTTTACGAAATTACATAAAATTGAGTTGAAATTTTTCAGTGTTGTACAGGGTGTCCCAATATTCCTTGTACAGGGATCAAAATAAACGGATTTAAGTAAACTTTTTACTTTTTTTTAATGTTATGACTTACGTTCAATTACGTTCGCTGTTCTAACCTTATACGTCATAATTTCTCGTAGAAGAGAATTAATGGAGCGTAGAACGAACAATGATGCACTTTACCCCGACATAGAAAACCTTGTAGGGCGCATTAAGGGAGGAAACAGTGGAAGATGGATATTTCGGCAGTTTTCTATAAGGAAGCAATTTAGCAAAAAATCGCTGTCGGGCTCAGGTGAAAGAAATGACTCGATCATGATTGGTTGTTTTCCCTTTTAAGGATTAAGTGGTCTCTCTGTCAATTTGTCTGACGCGTTATGCCCGTAAATTTCAGGGGTGAACCGTTCGACGGGCGATGATCGAATGTCTCGTTTTGTCCGTGGGATATTAGATCATTTATTTTTTTTAATTCGAAAGTTCTGTTCTTTTAATAACGGCAGATCTAGAGTACTTATACAGACACAATGTCATTCATTTTAACCACATATTTGGAAGGCCTAATTAGGACATAAAATAGAAAAAAAATAATTACTCGATCTTTGGAAAGATAAGGAAATTACCTCATTTTCTGATCGGAAAAACGCCGGAGGACCAGAGCGTTGAAGAGAAACAGCTGGTTTCCTCAGTCGTCTTGAATTTTGCAATATAAATAAGATATTTATTTTATTTTTTCATGTGTCTAGATAAAAAAATCTGTTTATTCCTTGTCGTTCACCAAGCATTAAAACGCTATAAACTAGGCTAGTGAATGAATAATACAGTATGTCAAAATTCACTCTCGATAAACCTTTGTAGATTAGCGGTCCGGGGGGATCGGATGATTTGAAAATATTTTTTTCGGCTAAATATGATGAAGGAAAATTAAATTCTTATTCGTATTCGGCGTTCCTATAAATTGCCCATATAAAATTTCTTCGAAATATCTTAAAGCTTTAACCTTTTTACTGTATACACTGTTCGATAGCAATAGGAAATAGCTCCACAAAGGGACACAAGGAAAACACCTTCAAAATAAAACAAAAGTCATTAAAACAACCTTGGTATTCTTACTATTCAATTCTTAAGAATCAGCATATCATTTTTAGGCCAAAATCTCCTAGTTTAAGTATTCTCAATTCACTTTTAATCCCAATGAAATTTCTGGGCGATATCCCCTTATCAAATTTACGAATTTAATTGAATAATAATAATGGGTTCTGTCCCGATCTCGCGGCAACCATAAATAACGGTGATTTATAATGTCTTTTAATTAAGGCGTTATTGAGCATATCTTCGAATTTATAGCTCAAGAATAGAACGGCACGGAAACGGAATAAGGATCCAGCCGGCAATTTTAATTAACCAGGCTGATTTCTCAGATATTAAAGGGACAGTACACACTTTTAGTCCAGTTAAAAAAAATGTTATGCTCCATCAGGCATCACATACAGAGAATTAACCCCGTTGACGCTGGCGAAGTAACTGGTGATAGTTTTAGTCGTGGTAATAATCACTACTTTTGTCGATTCAACTTGTAATTTTAAAATTTCAGTTTTTCGTTGTACACCATGCAGGCCAAAAACAACAGTTTTTCCTAAACCTTTAGGAAGAAACATGTTACTCTTTTTACGCCTTGTATAAACATCGCGCCGCGACCCCCAATCAGCTATTTTTGTTCCGTCACAATTCCATCCAAAACTGTCAAATTGAATCACCCGTTCAGTTACCGCTACGCAAACACCGACTGATTGCAATAATAATAGACAAATAATTGTTCTAGCGCTCCCCCAAATAAACTCGTTTTCAAAACAAACACTCCGCCAGCTCATTAATAAAATATAATATATTTTAAATTCGGACCATACAATGCGAAGTATTGAATCCGAAAGCGAAGTAATGAACTCCCATTTTGATTTAGAGAGGGCGGCCCATGATTACGGAATATAAATTAATTCCTTCGCCGCGTCCGACCGTATTTCATAGTAATTTATCGGTAAATTTTTTCCGGGAAATAAACTGTTGCGCCGGCATGTACGTACGACTGTTCGGTGGAATTTATGGGGCGCTTTACCGTGCCGGTTATTTGCGGTTACGTAAGTTTAATTATGAATGACCGACGAGCCCGGAAAAATTCTGGAGGAAAAGGGGGAAGGAAATCGCGGTCTCTTTAATTCGAAACGAGGACGACTGTAACATGCGGCTGAAAGAGGTTTAGCGTAATGAAAAGGGGATTGTTTTAATCGTTTCTGCTATTTCATGTCTAAGCTGTTATAGTACAAGAAATGAGTCAGCTATTTTTTAACATTATTATAACAGTTGAGTATTTGAAAAAGGTCACAACTTACAGAGAAACCTCAGTGATGAACACCCTGCGAAGCCAACATCGCGAGTGATCGAACGTCAGCTCGTCAATAACAAATGTTTGGCCAGTACATGTACGCTTCAAACTTTCACGCTTTCGTACAATATATTCTTAATTAAACAAAAAAATCTTTGTTAAGTTTCTTTACAGCTTATTTTTCACCGGTACAGCGAAGCGTATCGATTTAATTTCACGACCTATAAATACAATACTACACACCCCATACAATTAACAATTTCGAGGCGCAAGCAGTGGATTGTACGCGGAATAATAGACAGCGCTGGTGTGTCAGGTGTTGGTCGGTAAATCCTCATATAACCACCCGCAGAATTAATCACGGTAAATAACGTTTACTGCCCCTAGAAACTACCCAGCCGCACACGAGCGATATAAGCTTTCAGGCTAATCATAAATTTTTGGCCCGCTTTCGTCGTCGCCCTGCGACGTCATTAGGGGTGTTTGTGGTGTTGTTGAAGCTACTTAACTGCACACACGACACGTTTTTAAAGGCTAGTTTCGGAATTACGTCGTCTGTATCGTGAAGATTACGAAAATCTGAAACGCAACATTCCCTATACCTCCTTAATTGTTTGTGTATGTGCTTAAATAATATAATAAATAATAATAAATATCTACAGTAAATAGGATTCCACACGACGCTTCCCGAATCACATTTACATCTCTCCCGGCTACGAGAGTAATGTTTATTGCGATGACGACGGCGGCACCTGATTTTCCCTGATGAGACCGGCGAAGAAAAAGATTGGAAAATTCAAATTTATCGGGAGCCCGACAGACACTCATTTATATGGATCAAAGAGGATCGCTCTTCGGCTGACTGGAATTCACTTCATTCTCGAGCCTGGCGCCATTTGTTAGGAAGAGTTTCTCGCATTGTTACGGAATCGAGTCGGATTGCGTGTGGGGGTGGGGTATTGTGTCGCGGAACCAATTTGGAAATACTGTTAGCCCTGTAAATGAAATTTATAATACATGTAAATCAAAAGGTTATTCGTTTCAGATTGAAACTTGGTTTAATCGTTAGTTTAGGCAAAAGGAAATAGTATTTCCCAAAAAGTATCGGTTTAAAACAACAAAATCATTGTTTAAACAATGATTATAATGCAAAAATTACCAAAAATAGAGTTTTTTAGCTGTATTAACAATCGCTCTCCGACAGGAGTTTTTGCTTTTGTTTATACTTGTAGGTTTTCAATAAACGCTTCATCTGAGACCTGCTAAATTAAAATCTATTAACAATTTGTTTAAATAATTGCAAAAAACCAGCGAAATTTGAATTTGCTGTAAATAGAAGAAAAGAACATAAATCGTCTCTAAACTGAAGTAAAAGTTGTATTTTGTTACGCTTAAGAAACCCTGAAAATTTGGTAAAAAAATATTTATTTGTGTCGCAATATCCCTACAAGCAGATTTAACTAAATTTACCTCTTGTAGTTTGAACTGTACATCCTATACCTACTTTTTTTATCAGTTGTCAATTCTCCTGAAACCCCCCATCGGAAAGAAGTTCCAGAACCGAAATCCTTTATGACGATTTGATTAAAACAAATGGCCTCGAAGGCGGAATTCAATTTAAAGAAACTCCCCGAAATTATTTTTCCTTGTCGCCGACACACATCTCCCGCTCCGGGAGAATTAAACAATCATTTGACTGATGAATTTAATTCCGACTGACAAGTAAACAAAGTAGAAGTCCGGGAAGAAAGAGGAGCGTCTCGAGTAGTGGATATTCCAACGGGGTCCCTTTTTATTCTAGCCTTTTTTCGCGTGCGAGGATTGTTCTTGGATCCCATCCATCCATCAGCCTCTTCGAGGAAGTGAGCGATGGTTATTAAACTTCTCTTCCGGAGCGCTGGCGGAGCCCGATCGATCATAATTTGTATGCTTTAATGCTGTATCTCGAAAGTTTTCTTTGCATCTGTATTCATAATTTTGGAACAATATTGTTTCTGCCGCATATTGCGAAATTTCTGGCAGGCCGAGGTGGCTGGCTGACTTTGTAGATCGTGCTTTGATGCCACTTTTGGGAGAAACGCATTCTGTTCGATGTAAGAATGTCGTTTTATATGATACAGTAGCACTGTTTACCAACAGTGTAAGATTCTCTCAAAGCTATTCGAGATACCTACTTGTCCAAATATGGCGTCTGTAAAAAATGATTCACAACTGACAAAAAATAGTAAGAGATGTACAGTGGATCGATATAAACACCATTTTATAAAACAATTAAGGAGCGCTCTCAAAATTAATCGACTATAACATTTTAATCTACAAAGTCTCCACGACAAGTTGTGTTATTTTAAAAAAATGTATTATAGTTAATTCAATAGTTGTTGAATTGACGAATTTATACGATTTTGTTTCCATTGAGGTTTAATTACGATACAAATATTCAAATAGAAAATATGTTTCAGCATTTCGTCAAAATAAACAAATCATTATCTTCACGAAACCGTAAAATATCCAGAGAATATTTCATCATAATCTTGCTTGTTTTGTTCGTGAGAGTGAACAATGCTCAGGGTCCGGCAAAGTTTAGAGTTGGGGGGTCGTCGAATTTGAATATCATTTGCACATTATGCAAACAAGGAGCTGTATCCTTCCGCAAGTAATCAGGCACGAATTTGTAATAGTTTGGCGGGAACAGTGAAATAAAAACATTTTTTCTCACTTAGTCTCTTGTAAAGCTTCGTATTTTCTAGGGGTAAATATTTTTCAACGCACGAAAAAACTGTTCACCTGAATATATTTTAACTTTTAGTCTAGTCAAATTAGTCATAAAAATAGTGATCAAATAACGAAAATTCCGACAGAGCTAAATTTTGGTGGAGACCTCGGGTACACCATTAGAAATAAAGTGTCAAAAGTCCCCACCGATCCCATGTGTGCTAAAAAAGTTATTCGGGGTCAAAGGTCAAAATTTGAGGTTTTTTGTATTTTTTTTCGAAAACGGCAAGTTTTATCAAAAAAGTAGCTTAGACAAAAATTATAGATATGAAAATTATCTACAATAAGATAGACAAGATAATTTTGAGATCTATAATTTTTGTTTTAGATAAAACATCCCATTTTCGAAAAAAAATCCAAAAAAACTCAAATTTTGACCTTTGACCCCGAATACCTTTTTTAACACACATGGGATCGATGGGGACTTTTGACAATTTATTTCTAATGGTGTACCCAAGGTCTCCACCAAAATTTAGCTCTGTCGGAATTTTCGTTATTTGAAATGTCTATTTTTTCCCAATGTTCATGGAATTTCTCAACACAGCAGTTCAACAAATATTTTTATGCTTGGTTTCTATGATTACTTACCTGTGACATATACTAAAATTTGATTGATACATATTTCTACTGTAAATGTCAAATTAAATGTCAACATTTTTACTTCCCTTTTCCGTAAATGTTTACTATTCAGACAGTATGCATAGGACATCGCTTTCAATACATTCGCTTTCAAACTCTCGTTAGGCTGCAAGTCACAGTTACCCCTCCCCCGCTTATTAGGCCCCTTGCAGTGTCAACATCGAAGCTAAATGGAAAAAAGGAGCGGCATCGATCATCATTTGAGGGGGAGGATCGGGAGTCTGAATAGAATTCGCTTATTTATCACTTTTGTGTCGCTAGCAACGACTTCGGGCGTGCCTCGCAGGATGTAATTGCATCCTGCAAATTCTAAGCATCCCCCATCCCCTCGGCCGCAACCGACAGCCGGGTGAAGGCAGGCACGCCGTTCTGTCGGCGCAGACACGCTCTGGTTAGTTTCAACAGTCCCTAATCCCGTACGATATTAGTTATGTATCGGTAATTCAATTAGCTGGATCCTTTGAAGCAAACGTCTAGATCGGTAAGGTATTGCAGTAGAGAATAGTCTAAGATAATGCGCGCAGTGCTTTCAGTATTGGCTGCTGCCAACGCACTGGCAACTCGTTCTTTAGTTGAGCATCATCAAAACGGCTAAATATACCCAAACGGTTTTTTAATTTAATAAAAATTTAATTTCCTTATACATTTTAGATGTTCATACTTTCTTAAACCAAAATAAAGTACAAGCAACATTGTAGTTGCACAAATGTTATGTGTGGTTTGTGGTAAAAAAATATTTCAGTATATTTTCATGCTCTTGTGGAAAAAAAATTTACAAGTTTACATATTAATATCCAACATCTATACAAAAAAATAGAACCAACTAAAATGTTTAGCCAAATATGAACTGAACTTGACCAAAGTGGACGTTCGATCGCACACACTGATAGCTCCGTCGAACTTTCGGCTCTGTGGGTAGCTTTGACGGTTAAGTTCGAAACATAGATGAAAATTGGTCGAAGTAGCTGAGGGTGAATTTCGACTTTGCAAGCGACTTAGATGTAGAAGTTCGAAAGATGCGTAAATTTCGAAACATTTCGGAGCTTCCACACGGCGTTGTGTTGTACCTGCATCACAACAAAACATTTTTACACCCACAACATGAAAAAAAAACACATCAATGTCGTTTTTAACACTGTTCCGTTTAGTAAAGACGTAGTGTTAGTAATTTTGATTTTCATAAAAGTTAAAGCTACCGTAACTTCCCAGTCGATTATTCTCTCTGCTGATCGATAAGTGAAATAAGGCATTCAACAAGGGAGGGCCGTTTTTTCCCGACCGGGAGAAAAGTCAGACGACAATCACCGCACCAATTTGTCTTTCCGCCCCTGCGAGGACGTCGCAATAGAGTCCTCGTCATCAGGGACCTGCAAGAACCGCCTTTATCTCCCGGAGAGTATTTGTGGACTCCGTCCAAGTTTCAGTTTTTACGCGAATTTCAGCGGCCGGCCGTAAATTCCACGGAGTTAAACTGATCTTGCGGCGGGACTCCGTAACGTGCGAAGTTCGGAAGATTTCAGCTGTTGTATCGGGTTTTGCGTGTCCGAAGCCCGTTGTGTGTCAGTCTAAGTCGGCTTTAGAACAGCCATGGCGCGTTGTGGAATGTACGATGCGGCGAAGGAATGGTTTCGCTCTATTTGCGAAGCGGGTAGAACCTGCCTTCCTTATTTATCTTTTGTTCTTCGGAAAAAAATTGAAGTGTACTGAATAGCGGTTACACAACAACACAACGGTTACATGTAAGTTTAACATGTAACTTGTGTGTGTGTAGCTATCTTCCTTTAGGATATAATTAGAAATTTTATATAGATTTTCTTATTTCACACAAACAATAATAAGTTGTTGTGTTTTTACACAAAAATTAAACTCAAAACGCTGCATTCTATTAAAAACGTCCCCAAAGATGCTGACTTGGTTAACGAAACTCTCGCTACTTTCCTACTAATTAGTATTCCTGTCCGTAGCCCACATCTCGCTTCGCCCGTAATTTTTCCAGCACTGTTAAACAATGCAATGCATAATTTAACCCGTCGCAAAGTGACGGTTAACAAGAAAAACTCCCGAATAAATTAAGTGGCTTTCATCTCCCGTCTCCCGTTCCCCCTTTTGTTTTCGACGGGCGTGAATTTAAAGGGCTTCGGGGAGCTCTAAGTCCTCCACCAGCATAATAAGTATTCCGTAAATGTGTCTTGTATTTTTTTTTCGGTGCCCCGTTATTGTAACAATCTAATCTAGCGAAAAAGAAGCCATTTCGGTCGCGATAAAAGCGCGGCTCGTGATGCCGACGAATATTTCTCGTAGTTTGCAGGTAATGCGGGATGAAATCGCACGGCAAAATAAATATTTTTAGAACAATGAGGGTGAAATATCGCCTAGTTTGTTTGCGGGGTCTGCCCGGGAAAGGAGCGATGGCTCGCTCTCGAAATAGCAGTTTCTTTAACAACTTTTTCTGTTGTAATATAACACCGCCGGAAAGTTACGTAGGAGCGCAATTTTTCTAGAACGAGAAAAGATTACGCGGTAAAAAATATCTGATGTGGTCATATATATCAGGTGTGAAGTCAGCTGCATTTCAGAGGCGGCAAACGGGATTTTAACTGAACAACGGAGACTAAACTCCGTTGTCCTTTGTTAAATTAAACTAGCACGATTTAATTTTGTTGCCACTTTGGATATTAATTTAATATGTATTTAATATTATCTGTTTTAACTTTTCTTATTTAATATTATCTGTTTTAACTTTTCTAAATGCGTCTCTGTCTACTTTACGTACTAACAATAAAGATACACGTTACGACGAGTAATTGGGACCCTAGTAAAAACTCATATCCAAAGTTGATATGCTCAAAGAGACGTCCGAGACCTAAATAGGCTGGATTTCGTCGGACGGAATGATTGCGACGAGTGAAGGAAACGATATTTATACGAAATAAGCTTCGGACTGCTTCATGTGGCGTGTTAAACGCAGTCGACCCTCGTCAGGGGATTGTCGTTCTGTAAAAAGTTTAAACTAGTTGTAGCGGTGACATAAAGCACGACTCGTGACCGGAGAGATACCTTTCCGCCAACAGTCACTCCAATTTAATGTAAATTTACACCGCGAATGATTTACAGCTGGAAAAGTGCCCGGGCTTGTTCGCCTTTGCGGGAGGCTGGAAGCTGTTTCATTATACAATACTTTAAACAGTATTTTATTATTTTTTTTGACAAGTAAGATAATAAATTTAAACTACACTTTACAAAAAATGATTAGTAAACTTTTTATAGTAATAAGAATCGCGTATTGTCTAGTTATTTACAGTGTAATATCAACACCTCGCGTGTAATGTTTAATTAGTAATTTTTTTTTCGTTTTCCATATCACCCAACTTTAATTAGTACCGCGGTGGAAAAGGGCTTCAACGCGTCGACTGTGGCGACAGGGGCAACTGCTAGACGCGGTGAAAAACTCATTTAACGTTTTTTGCGTGTGTACCTCGGTTAAAACTGGACATAATGAAATCCCGTGTTTGCGACATTTTTTTATTTTTATTTCTGACGGCGACAGAAACTTCATTAGCAACTTTTTAAATAATCATCAAAAATAAATCCGAATATCTACATTTTTATCTGCTGGGAAAGATAATTTCGGGCTTTCGCGGTGTTTTTAATTGTATGTAAAAAAAAATTGGGGAGGCTGCGGAGATAAGCGGATTTGACGTTTTTTAATAAATATGTAAATTTTATCGGTTTTACCTTGATCAAAAATATAAGTAAGTTCGGTTCCGGTAGCGTTAATATTTGAATTTTAAATATTAATGGCTCAACCCGGCGTAACTTTAAGAAGTTTTAAATTATTAACGTTACATAATCAGGATACAAAATTTACATAAAAAATGTAGATGGTATTAAATTTTGACCTTTTATGATTTTGTTGAGGAGCAGGACACGAAAATAATAGAAATACAGCATGATTTGTTTAAATGTACTAAATATAAAATGAATGGATATCTTGAGCTTTGTAAAAATGATGTCTAAATATAATTAATACAAAACACACATACCTGATAAGTACACCGAAATTATTAAAAATAAAATAATTAGACCAGGGTCGATAATTTTTTAAACCAAAAAAAATTATAGTAGGATGAAACGCATTGGAAAAGAAAGAGAATATAACAGAAATGAAAGGATAAATAATTTACGGGCGATCTGAGGTCGGGAAGGGGAAGGGGGTGAGTTTTTAAGGGTAAAAAACGGTTTCCCTTGATTTCCGGAAAAACTACAAGTCTTATGAAAAAATGTTAAATGGTAAAGTTGTAGGTAATAAAAAGATCTACAACTTTTGTATTTACACTTTTTTCACATAACCTCTAAATTTATGTGAAAAATTCAAATAACCAATTTTTTGGTTTTTATTTTTCTTTTACAAAAAAATTTTTTTCCACGGAATTTTGTTGAAAACTTACCTATTTATGTCTCAAACGTGCTGTAATTTTTTTGATTTGAAATATTTATTTTTTCACCTTATTTTTACTTAATATCGAAAAAGCACCCTAATTTTCAATCGAAAATTCTCACGTCAAAATATATGCTTTTTTAAAAACGTCGGTGGGCTTTTTCTTCGTTGAAATCTCTACTTTCGGAAATCAAGATAAACCGTTTTTTACCCGTAAAAACTCACCCCCTTCCCCTTCCCGACCTCAGATCGCCCGTAAATTATTTTTCCTTTCATTTCTGTTATATTCTCTTCCTTTTCCAATGGGTTTCATCCTACTATAATTTTTTTCACTTTTTACCATTTTTGAAGGGAATTCTCTTGTATTCTTGGTGTTCTGATATCACCATTAATAAAGACTAATCACTAATTTAGGAAAAAATACATTGCTGGTATCGAAGACCATTGTTTGACTTAATTAAAAAAAATGAATTAGTTTGAATTAAAAAATACTTTTAAAATAGAGTAAAAAGTGTGAAAACTAATAATAAAATACATATATTTTTAAAGAAAATTAGTAAAATGGGGCACCTCAACCGCTATTTTTGATAAGAAAAATGTGCTCCCCTAACTTTTTTAAAACATTTATAATTTTTTTTCGCATTAAACAACTAAAATTACAACTTTTTGTCTCTTCCTTTTTGGAGAAAAAAAACTCACTTCACCCTTTACCAGACTAGAATCACCCAAAGAATCATCCCTTGAAGTTTGACCACGTACTTAAATAACACCCTGTATATGTTTCTTACGTGATTAGTATTTGTCAAGGGTGATAATAGAAAAGCGAGAATACAAGCAAGATACATATTTCTCTCTTCTTTCAACATAAATTCAGGACAAATTAAATGAATAAGACATTACTGAACACCCAGTACACAAATTCGTGGTACCGCTTAAACACAGTTTATGTAGCGATACTACACAGACCACATTATTTACTTTGCTAACATCCCATCTATCCCGGCAACATATTTAGCGCCTATCGGCCAGGGGGTGTTTTCCTTAAATTAAAACGACCCCGCTCAAACGTCGAGCAGCAGCAGCAAATCGTCTGCGGCAAATCCGGAATAACGACATCAGACGGGGAAGTAGAGGAAACGAACTAATGGGCCATGGAGAACACTAACATGCAGTTACTTACCATGTAACGCCTTGAGGTAAGCCTTGCCAGCGTTGATCATCTGCCTAGCCCCGGGGTTGAACTTGTCCAGGATGTTCTGCAACAAAATTACATGTTTACATTCACTGTCGATGGTTTAGGGACCCGGCCGTCGGGGGATGTACGGCTTGGGGTTTACCGTCCCGACTTTACCGGTCCTTGACTAATGGGACGGTTAATTTCTTTGTCGTAGTGATTAATAAAAGCTCTGGTAAGATGAGAAGCTGAGTAAGGCGAGGAATTTCTTAGATGTACTTGATACCAGACTTGATACTTAATGGTTGATAATCCATCGAAAAGTAATTATTCTCGCATTACAATTGACGCTTTAGAACAATATATAATTTTAAGAGAATACCTTGCCTCTATGTATGTTGATGTACTTGATACTTACCTAACTTGATACTTAATACTTGATAATTCATTAAAAACAATTCTTACATCATAACTCGAGCCGCAGGACAAGGTCTACTTGATGTACTTGATACTTGACTGTGTACTTAATACTTAATAATTCATTGAAAAGTAATTCTTGCACCATAACTGGAGCTTCAGGACAAGATATGGTTTTAAGATATTATTTTGCCTCTACGTCTGGAGAACTTGATCCAGTATAATATTGGGAACTTGCTATAAAATTTTTTTCGATTAAAATATATAAATTTTATGGCAAGAAATTTCTTATATCTATTTGATGTACTTGATACTTAATACATACTTGATAATTCATTAAAAACAATTCTTACACCGTAACTGTAACCTCAGGATCAGATCTACTTGATGTACTTGATACTTGACTTGATACGTAATACCTGATAATTCATCGAAAAATATTTTGTCTCCACGTCTAGAATAAACTTGATCTAGTGTAATACGTTTGTTGCAAACAACCATTCGTGACCTCGAAACAATTTCCGGATATAACTTAAGTACTATTGACATGAAAGTGAATATTTATACGCACAAAATTTAAAAACACAAAAGGATGCACCCTCAACTTTTATCAGTATAAGAATGTAGTAAAACCCCAGAGAACTTCCCAGTATCGATGTTTACCCGAGGGTATATCGATGCAATATCGTTATTTTTCTTCCGAGTTCCTTAACTTTTAACGGAATCCGGGAAGTTCTCCCCTTATTTGATGAAAAAGGAGATGTTTGTTTTGCTGTTTCAATATTAAAGTTATAATGTTTTTAAATCTGTCTCGTAAAGTTTGTATAAGACTTCGCGATCGATCGGAAGTGTTTGCGGAACGGAGGAAGACATTCTCCTGTGTACATTGTAGCTCTTTATGGGATGTTATTGTCGGGCAAACGGTTAAAATATCTTCTTTGAACGAGATTTCTTTAAAGGTTACTTAATCTTTCCTCCTTTCCGTTATGTACTTTAGAAGGTTACTAATTCCAATTTATATTACAATATTCGAAGTTTCGTACATTGTGAATAACTTATTTTAAGAGTACCTATAGTAGTAAAATTATCATATAAAATGCCAGCAGAAATAAATGCGGTAAATTCAAATCACATTCATTAACTGAGGAACATAGTATTATTGGAACGTAGCTGAGGACCACCCTGTATAACCTGAATTTAATGACCCCCCCCCTTTATGCGGCTAGTAATTCAAATAAAAAAAAGTGAAACAGGAATTGTTCTTAATAGTACGAATTTGTATCAAATGAATTGCCCAGGAAACTCCGACTCTGGACATTTTTATCGGGATAATTTGCGGAGTATCTCCTCCAAAAATAATCTCACAATTTGCATTTAAACGACTGTTCAGAGAAGACAGCAAAGTCTCCAGACTGAGGAGATTTTTGATTAAAAACACTCAAATCGTAGGGATCTGGACGGATTAGAATTTTTTATTTCGCTGTTGGACATCACCTTAATTTATTTTCCTTTATTTTTCCAATACTTGACGACCTTTACCTTGTCTAAAAAGTTATTATTCTATTGGAACTGCGTCAGCGTTCAAAAGAACACCCCGTATATTTTTAAGCCACGAATTCAAACATATTACCAACCTGTAGCGTTGGTCTGGTATTTACGTAAATAACACCGAATTTTTAGGTTCCCCTCGAGACAGATATCAACTCCACCGCTTTACCTGTAAACGTCGAAAATAAAGTGACTGGAAGACGAGAGGTATTGCCCTCTAGACAAGGAAATTAATCGTGGAAACGTCATATAACTTTTTGCTCGCCTTCTCCTCTCTTATTGTGCCGTTTCGACGAAGTTCCCCCGGCAACCCATAAACGTTACAATCAGCAGAAGTTGGAAGTTTATGAGTTTTATGTTTAATTTAAAGTTGCACTCTTAAAACAAATGACGCGCTCGGCCCGAGCGCGACTCGTCTCGAGGTTAATGAAATGGAGGATTTTAAGAGGTGTTTGCGCTGAAAAACTTTTAGATGCAGTAGAATTACCAATTTATTTAAGTACTGACATATTTTATTTGTCGCCGTAACTGTAAGCTTACTCCAACAGAAATATCGGATTTAATTAATTGAAATAAATCTGTATTTTATTTGGACGCGACTGGTTTTATTGCCAGTCTTGCATAGCCACCGTCAGATGTCAGCATTCATGCGTCACTGACAGTGGTTCACTGGGGAACAGGACACGTTAAAGCTAAATAATCAGACAGATAAACAAGCATATAAAAATTTCTGTGAATTTTCGGCACAATCGTGGAAAGGTTCTTTGAAGAACGCAATATATCCACAATTATGTTATAAAATTGCTATTTCTGAAACGAGACTGATTCGTCAGAGAAAATACTATCTGCCGAAGAGTTCGATATTGCCCGTAATGAAAGTTTTTTTGCTGAAACCGGTGACAAGCGAAGCCATTAAAACTACACGGCCGTCAACTTTACTCCGATGGGAGTTAAACACAAGTTTGCGACAAAAAAAATCCATAAAATTAATACGCCAAGCGGCTTTCGGGCGACGTTCGAATAATGAAACCAATTTCGGCTTCATAAAGTTTATAATAAAGCGAACGGAATTGTTAATTAAAACTCTGTTTAAATGCAACTGTAATAATTATCGCGGCGGGCGTTGTGGATGCAGATCAGCCTTAACTTTATAACGAGGCGGCTTAGATCTAAAACCACCATTTTATGTATCCCGTAAGTATAAATGCACTTCCGTGTTGTTGAACAACGCGTTTCCTGCACATTCTAACGGAAAAAGTAATGCAAGAACTAATTTACCTCAGTCTCGAGAAAAGTAGATAGGAATCACTATTAACTAACCTTACTTTGACACCAGGATTGTGCAGTAGTTTTGGAACTTTACCGCTAGGTGTCACCTTTTATATTTCACCGACACTGTGTGGTCAAGGAGACTTATAGACCATCTGAAGGTGTTGCAAAAGAAAAAACGGTTACTTTCGCGCACGTAGTCTCTTCGACATCTTCCGTTATGTACTTCCCTAGCGATCTTTCGAACAATGCACTTTACACAGTTACACTACACTAGCCTGACCGCTGCCGCTGCAGCAAAGCGGATCAAATTAGCAGCCCAGATTAAATCAGTAATGATAAATAATGAACCTGGCGTGGTGTGCAGGGATTTTACAGATTGACGCTGGTGTCCACGTACGGTTGTCTGGTTCACGTAATAAAACACGACCGCTGTTAATTGATATTGATGAAAATCGCAACATATTTTTACAATATTTATCTCTGTCCATCCCAAATGTAAACTGAAAAATGACGAAGAGTAACATTTTACTACATGACATACTATAAATTCCTTTTTTTCAGCGATGAATTCATGCGGCACACTTGATTATGGGTGGTAATTAAAAATTGCTTTTATAATGCTTGTGTACATATTAATTTCGACGTTTCAAGGAAAGTAAACATTCCTAGGAGTGCATTGTTAATACAATTCGTAAAGAACAAGGAAGTTAGCTGTTTATTTAGCAATGAGAATTTACAAACCAAATCACAACAGGCTGGAATAAGTCCTTGAAGGACGAATAACGTAACTTTTCAAACAATATCAAGCCAAGCTTTTCTGCCAGTTGTCTTTTATCACTTATCTACATATGTAATTTAAACAAATCTAGTTTGAATAAGTTTTTGGACACAACATATTTGTTTTACAACGCTCGTAACCCGGAAAACAATGTTTTACAAGTGTTAGGTACATTTTTTCACTACTAACATTTATAAAAAGCAATGCAACTTCCTTAAATTATACCACACATTTTTTTTTAGTTCTAAATATGATAATAATTAAATTAGAAAGTGAATTGTAGTTCCCTTATTAAAATTAGGTGTAGGTGTTATTCAAATTTACTTCGCACCCAAATATATATAGTTTCTTTTATACAGGGTGTCCCAAAAAGACCTCCCCCCCGATAACTTTTCAAATCTGACTCCTATTAACAAAAAGTTTCAGACAAATATGGATAAATTAATTTTTCTTGAAACAATTTCCGACGTAAAAGACGCTTTACCGTAATTTTAAATTTAATATTTTCAAGTTGCTCTTGAAACTTACGCTGAAGATCAAAAATAAAATAGCCAGCATCTTGGTTTCTTAATTTCTTGAACTTATTGATTTTGAGAAGTTATCGGGAGGTTCTAGGCTTTTTGGGACACCCTGTATAGAGAAAGATGGAAATATATTTTTTGTGTTAAGTAAACAGCGAAATATTGGCAATTGTCAACTTAACAAAGAGACAATTTACAGCCAGACTTCTCATTTTCCGCAGCCACCCACCGTACCAACTTGTCAATTTACAGCACATTTTCTTAACGTTGTCGGCCGTAATTCGTAATTATGCAAAGCAGCTACCGCTATCTTGCCCACATTTACTGCACTTTGTGGTATCATTTACGACCACATTAGCTCCGACAATGTCTTTTATCAACGTGTGTAGCGACAGGAATTAGTTTCAAGGTGGCGAGACTTGTTAATTCATTTGTACTAGTAGAGAATTATACCAGCAAACAAAAACACAAAATTTTTAGAAACATCAAAAACTTAGCTTTAATTTAAAATGAAGTTTTGAAAAGCTTGGTGTTGTGTTTCTCTTACAAATTCGTACGCACGAGGTCTCCCGAGTTTCTTGGCGAAGCCGCGGGCGGGTATTTTATTAATTTCGCACAATAACCCCATTCCGAATAAAAGAAAACTTTTAAAGGGCATTATACATTCCGCCGGGCGAATAAAACCGCTTAAATTTTTATTTTAATCTCGCGAGAAAGGGACATCGCCCGCATTAGAGATCCGCGTACAAAGCGTTCTTCAAAACTTTTAATTATTTCCGAAAATTTCAATAGGGCCTTTCCTGTTTTTTAGCGGATCGTATTAATTCCGCGGAGATAATCGAATGCTTTGGCTGGAACTTTCCTAATTTAGATATCGTTAAAAACTTTTCCGTTTAAATTTTACGGCCCTTGTAAAAAAATCCGTTTTGTTTTGCGTCGCCTTTCAAATGAAATCAAAAGCAACAGCGACGAATTGAGGAGGAGGGGGGTTTTTGTATGGGTTCTGAAACGTCGAAGGGCACTCGCTCGGTGTCCTCTTCCATTTTCTTTTAATGCTCCGAGATTACTTACTCGGCGGTATTAAAGGAATAAGCCGGTCGAGTTCCATTCCATTACTTCTAATTGTGGAGATTTTCCGCGAAATTAGAAAGATTCTAGTGAAGATTGACCTGGAAACGGTAACCGTAATTGAGATGATAAAAATTAAATTCGTGACAGATTTATTACCGCAGGCTCTTTTTAGTTAAAACATTAAAAAATTAATGGGATAGGTATATTGATTATTATTGACACAGATAATACATAGGGTGTCTGAATATTGTGTACATACAGCTACCTGCGATCAAAACAAGTAGCTTTAACCAAACTTGCCTCTATCCGGAGTTGCTTCGTTTAGCCGCGTGAATTTAGCTAAGCAAGCACGAAGTCACATTGTTCTATATAAAATGTATAACGATATAGCTAACTTTTCAGTGTAACAGTAAATAGCCTTGAGTTGTATGCTATATAATAAATCACTGCTGTACAAAATTCCAAAGAAAACACACCGCAGTAGCAGCCGGAGGACATAACTTCTTATACATCCATAAAACTAATCATTCGCCACATCCACTATTAAACAAATCTTTGGGAAACGTTTCACGATACGGTCACTCGTTTGGCGACCACAAAATGATATTATCTGCAAGTATGTTGCGGTTGGGTTGGTCTTTACCCACCGCAAACCGAAAGTGAATTCTGAAACTTTTCGCCTTTTTTCCGTCCTACATAATATTACAATTACAGTCGACGAATTGTTCTCGATTTCGTAAGATTGCAATTCACGCAGGTACTTGTGACAGTATTTTAATTGAAAATATTATTCGCCCGGTTACGAGAATCGTTGCTATGGCTGTACATAATCGAAATATGCAGCGAACATCGGATTTTATCCAGTCGAACTACCTACATTCTGTATTTGATATACCTATATCCGCCTAGGTCTCTGGGAATGCGGTTTTAGTACATATTTTCTCTTTGATTGACTCCATTGCCCTGAATTCTACGACACTGTTATACCTCCACTAAAAGCTATCCGGCTCTACATTCACCTAAGGTTTACGTTACGGGAACTAAAATAACTTTGATGTTTACAGTAAAAGGCAGCAATTAGGATACATTTCCTTTTAACCAGTAAACGGACTTATAGGTACACCTACGTAAACGTATATTTCTTTTTTAGTCCAGGAAATATGGAGTTGGACGCGACTTTTTGTTTTGGCAAGCTGAATTTATCACTATAGATGCTAAATATTATGTCAATAACATATTAGTTTCCACAGTCATAAACATGGGGGAAAGATTCTTTAGTATAATTTTTACGTAAATACACGTTTTTCGCTTATAACTTTTTTCCGTTCATTTCCACGAGAAAACAGTAAAGTACTTTTTTTTCCTCTTCAAAAGAAAAAATATTGATTAGATCAAAAGTTATAAACAGAAGAAGTTTATTTATGATTTTTGAATTAAACATTTATAAACTGCGTTATTATTACCAAAACGTTTTGGCATCGCATCTCATTCCTTATCACTGTCTAATAACTCACGCGAAATCTGGATTCGGTAAATTTTAATAGTTTACAAGTTATAGCCTTATAAACAAATTAACTAATTTTATTAGTCTGGACGATCCCGAGGATCTTCCACAATCGCATTGATTTTTTTCAAGGTAGATTTCATAATAATATGTTGAAATCTATAATTATTTTTTTAATTTCAAATTTGCAACCTGGAATTTTTTTTATTTTTTAACCTTAGTTGCAAACGACGCACGAGCGTGATATAGTTATATGTTATTACATATTCGGAAAGCTTATGAAAAAAGCTTTAAGATAAAAAAATAATCGTCAAGATTCGTTGAAAAACAACGGAGTTACAGACTGTCAAATATATTATTTTCAAGCGAATTTCGCTTTTTTAACGGCAGGACTGTGAATATTATCGTCATGTTCTTCAGATTGATAGATTTCAACGTATTATTATGAAATATACCTTGAAAAAAATCAATGCGATTGTGGAAGATCCGCGGGATCGTCCAGACTAATAATTATTAATTTGTTTATAAGGCCATAACTTGTAAATCATTCAACTTACCGATTCCAGATTTCGTGTGAGTTATTAGACAGTGATAAGGAATGAGAGGATGCGATGCCAAAACGTCCTGGTAATAATAACGCAGTTTATAAATGTTTAATTCAAAAAGTCATAAATAAACTTCTTCTGTTTATAACTTTTGATCTAGTCAATATTTTTTGACGCTCGAGGGCTAGTTTTATAGGCCTTTTGAAGGCGAAAAAAAGTACCTTGCTGTTTTCTCGTGGAAATGAACGGAAAAAAGTTATAAGCGAAAAACGTAAATTTACGTAAAAATTATACAATTAACCACCCTGTAAACAATCTTCCTCCCATTTTTATGACTGTGGAAACTAATATGTTATTGTACATAATATTTAGCATATATAGTGATAAATTCAGCTTGCCGAAACAAAAAGTCGCGAAATGGTCGTTTCCCAGCTTATTTTCCTGGCCTATTTATAGAGAAATCGGTTGCACTAAAAATTATCGGCTTTATAGTACACGATAAAGCAAGAAAGTAAACCCAGGAAATAATTTTATCGTAACATAATTGGGAGATAAATTGTATATGAAGACAATCTTGGCTTCCAATAAACAATAAGCATTTTGTTCTACTAAGTATCAAATTTTTTAAAGATCTCGAAAATTTTCAAAATTATTTCTAGTTGAAAACGAATTTCTCGGAATAATTTAATAGTAGGTACGTATATCTTACAAATATCATCTTAAATGACTGTAATTTCATGTAGGATATATTTTTTTCTCAATTCTAACGACCCAGCTGCACATTACTATAAATAATATTGGAATGAAGAGCTTGCACTGCTTTCTATTTATCTTAAAAGCGCTATTAGAATGAACATATTCGAACTGGAATTACGGAAACGACCAAAATTCGCGGTGACTCACTGACCCACTAATCCATCGAAACTCGGTGAACAGGCTAGATTATTAGGAGGAGCATAGTGGGTCGATCGGAATCGGTAAGGAGCATTTGCCGGCCCGCGGATCGAACTGCAAAAGGATGCAAATAAAGTCCCACTCGATGGCGTGGGTCGGCCGAGAGTAAACGCCACACGCAGAACAAAGCGAGATGCGGACGAAGTGGGTTATTGTGCCATCGGGAACGCGTAAGAACGACGGAAGAGATCTTGGTCAATGGGGCAGCCTACAGCGGCGTCACTCTATTTACCCAAAGGGATTCCCCGCATTTATGAAGGTTTCTTTAGTGGCACTACTTATTTAAATTTGAAATTATATCCCCCTATACGTATAATTTATTGCCATCTGTTCCAATGCAGAGGATGTGACATTTTTATCAAGATGTTAATCGTTACCTAGGCAACGTTAATAATTCTAGCTATCGAGCACGCGAGTCGTCTTCGTGTCGATATTATCTCATCACTCATAAAACAAATAAACACGAACACGCCACAAATCTGCATGATACCTAACATTCCGAATTTATTCCGACTGGAAACATATAATTACCTCCTCGATTATTAACTACAAATGCTCAACTGCCTGCGAGGAAACGCAATTAACATATGCCTTACGTAACGAAGCGGCTAGTGCGCGAAAAAATTACGCGCAGAAGTGCATATAGTCTCGCATGTGTCTTCGATCAAGATAGCCGCGACAACAGATGCATCTTTCTAGTCTGTGAAAAAAGCCCCGCAATTACTTCTTATCGCAGATAATTGCGAGTGAGTTGCGCGCTTCTTTTGTCGAGATAAGTTATTTCATTGATATTTTATTTAAATTGGGTCATTAACAGACGTCTGCAGCTATTTTATACAAACGAAAGAGTTAAAACACATAAATTCGATAAATTATCTATTATCATATCTGACACACATCTAAATTGGACTTGCACATTGATGTAAATTCTAATAAACAGTCCATACTAGTTAGCTGCTTTTTCATGTCAATATCAACAGCTGGCGCTTTTTAGCTATTTCGCCGGACGTACCTATTTATTCAAATCAAACTGGCTCCAGTGATTTTTTATCCCGGTAACATAATGTTACCTACATTCCGCCTCACTGCCGTATACGGACACTAACTATTATTATTAGTGTTCAAAATCTTGTTGCATAACTTGGGGATTACGTAGGTTGTTGCCTATTTCAGGAGAGATAATTTACGACGATTAGTTTTGACATTCGAAAGGTGATGAGTGAACCGAATCCTAAACTTATCAACTGCTGCTGTGTTTGATATTCAGTAATTATCAAAAGAATCAAGACGGTAGAAACAATTAAAGCAGCTATTTAGTTACAAAGGAAGCGGTACTGTCAATGAGTATTTCCTTAAATAAAACTGAACCTCTGACAAAGATTTATACGTTTACTCGTTTTATTCGATTTATATTCCTAGAGTATTCGAGCTACTTTCCAAAGTATCTACTAACGAGGTTATCTCTGGTTAAATGGTCATTGAGGGCATTAGATCTGACTATGACATCATGGTTTACAACCTAAGGCATTTTGATTCGAAATTGTACTTAAAAATTAAACAGTACTCATGAATTTTGATGACAATGTTCCATATTAAAGGCATGCGTACAGAAACCTCGACGCTAGGTCAAGTCAGCGAATGTGTGTCGACATTTTTCGCGGTAAACCCATCTACCTATTAATCGAATCAACAATGCTGAATTGTTTACTACCACGACCCACAGCGCAATATTTATATACACACATAAACACAGGCCTTGTCGCAGGGGCGCGCCAATTTTTTTGTTCGTCGCGTTGCTTACCCAACCACAGGATGTAACTGGCATATGTTCAATGCAATTTTTGCCATTTACGCAACGCGAACGAATTTTTCTCATAAGCTCGCTTAAACATTTTGTTGTTTTTAATGAGTGTTGAAATATCGACACTTTTCTCTGGAATGCCCTGTGTATTATTTATTCAAGTTGACACAACGCATACTCAACGGTAAAGCGGGCGTGACATAAGATTAAAATTTTTAAGATGCTTAAAGATGACGGATGAAGAAGAGCCACACCTCAATTCATACTTGGGCTTACTTAGTTGATCGTATATGGTAAAGCATTATCAGCACAACAATCTCAAATTCCTCGTTGTCTTTTTTCACATACGTATCAATTAAATTATGTAATAACCGCTTGGAACAATAGGAAACCGAATTTTTGCAACAAATCTAGTCCTATACAATGACTTTACGCTTATATGTTTACCTTCTAATTATATAATTATTAAATAATAATACTAATAGCTAAAAATTCTGCTCTCTCGTATCTGGGCCTCATAATTAGATGGATTTCGAAATTATGGTAAAATTATTAGAAAATAATGTATATAATTATGTAAGCGTGGTAACGTAACTTTTATCTATTCGCGGGCGAAGGTAATTTTATAAATATATCTACACTGAAAGAAATGCGCTTTATTCTTTATTAGAATTCTATATGTCATTATAAGACCATTGTATATTATATAGGACACTGGGACAGATAAACAGGTGAATATTGCTAACATAGTTGTATTGTGACTATAAAACGTATTCTTTATTAAATTATTGTATAACTAGTATACTACGTTTTTTATACCCTTTACGAAATGATAGCAATAACTGTTATTAAAGTATTCCATATCGTTATTAGAGCATCTAGTACTGATTATAAGTTTTATAATAAATGAATTAAACTGTTGTATACTCTATATGAGTTTTTTAACTCTTATGACAAGAAGTTTTCAGAAATTTTATTGTAGAACTTGTCTTAGTAACGATACACCCATATTTTCTTATATTACATGAGAATTTGCACTATAACTCTTCCACCTTAAAAATGAAACATCCCCTGAAAGGTTGAGCTTCTTTTCTTCCAATTCTATTTCCTCTGGTTGATTGACTTTATCCATGCTCTTCTTTGTCACCATTAGCCTTCTGTTCCTCCATCTTATGTAAAGCTTAACATCAGCGGTTTCTAATAGGGCATACAAATAAGATAATAATTTTTAAGATTTAGACAAATTTTACATTTGAAAAAACAAAACAATTACAGACCATAAGACAGTTAGACACTTACATAATTTTCCACTTCACACAACGCGATATGAATGATATGATCATGTATCCCACAAAACATGTGCCTATACTGTTTATTTTCATCAAACTAGAAGTCGATGCACTGTCGGAAATTTTACGATCATAACCGATTATGCACCGAGAGATGACGATCACTTAACCATTATAAGATACGATTTATATGTTAAAAACGGAAACATAATAATCATGAAAACGAATAATTCTGTTAATACAATTCAGATACTGGTCTTTATACAACAAATCTTCCCTACTATACAATTAAAACATAATAATGTACTATAAGTAATTCATTATAATCTTTATTTCGTAGATGCATAAGGTGTATTAAGCCCCTTCCAGTTAAACTCATTGAATAATGAGTATGATGATGAGTGATTTTTTTTAATAAATGTTGTATAAGTAATTGTTATAAAAGTTTTAATATGTGCTATACACATTATTTTAGAAAAACAGTTTAATAAGCCCATTTCTTTCAGTGTAAAGCAGCAAAGACGATATAAGAATGTTTTTCAATGTTCTTCTTGACTAGCTTGTTCTATAGGCGATCAAATTTACCAAGATCGATGTCTTCAGGACGGTAATTATTTAGTCTTGCAACCTTTTTATGACTATCTATATGGTTTCAATTCTTTTTAGCTTCCCGTCAAACTGTAGAACTTAGAGGCAAACACACCACCAGCATTTTTAATCTAATTCTAATAAACATGATAAGCGCAAGCCCTTAATTTAAAACTGAGCCCGCATTGGGGATACTGAGCCGACATTACCCACAATTTGCATCCGCATGCACTAGAAATACCTGCATCCATAAAATTAACGCAGGGCTTATCTCGGAAGCATAGTACTTTCATATTTTATGCAAGCGCTCCAGTCACTCGACTTTACCGGTGCATACCTCTGTTATCGCGATAGTTCTACCGGTGCAGGGGGCTCATTTGAATAATATAAACATCACGTCCCAATTTTATTTTGCAATTAAGTCTACCTGTACGACGGCGGCCGTAATAATTACGAGTTCTGTCAGACGTCTGTCTTGAAAACTATGTAAAATGAAATAAAAAACAATATTGTTTGTCATTGTGCCTATTATTGTAGTTCAGGGATTCAGACTGCTGCCTAGAACTTTGATCGTCGGCACATTATAACGATACTCCCATTATGATAATTGCAGCGCATGCAAAAACTCAGCACTAAAACTTTAAGCTGCCCTAAAGCCTTGCTAAGCCGAGCATATAATATTTGCGCTCGAACAATAACGTCCCTAATCCAATAATTCAGCCGAGGTTCATTATATTCCCATCGACTTTTCAGCGTAACAAAGCTGGCAAAACCATCTTCCCGATACAAAATTTAATATAGTTAACCTCCTCAAAGAACCCACGTCATAATCGGTCCTTTATAATATTCGGACTAATACGAAATTAAAACATCAAGTCGTGCAGGAGCGGGATGGATATCTCGCGACCCCATCTGCGACGAGAGCCCGACCCAGAGCCGGTTTAATTGATTAAATCATTCTTTCGCTAATCGGGCGTCCTAACAGCACCACCGCACACCGGCTTTCATTACACTAGATTTACTCCAAACGATTTATCTGTATCGGTATTCGAACCGGACTGAAAAACCGGAGGGGGCTGATTGGTATCGCCGGAAGTGGAGCTTGAAAGAAAATGGCCGGCTGGAATCAGCGAGGAAATAAATTATTTTAATCGAGTGAATGCCCCCTTCGAGCTCCAGCGGCGGAGGTGGCAGTTTATGGTCGTTTTCCATGAACCCCATTTTTATTTTCAACCTTGCAGATAAGAATGTTGTTATAATATCTTTGAATTAGCTTAATTTACAAAAGGTTGCAAAAATAGCCCTTAATTTTATACAAATCGAACGTCAAGACAATTTATATCCGACATAATAGAACTAACTTTCACGTAATTGGTATACAGTACGCCCCTAAAGTATGGAATAAATATTCAGTAAAAACGAAACAAATTTTTTTGGGAAAATCCTCGAACGGGTCGTTTTTAATTTAAAAAATACAGATTTTAGCATTAAAAACGATTTTCAACCGTCATTTGTTTTCGAGTAATGACGTCATCGACATTTTTTTAAATAGCAACCGCCTATTTTTTTTCTTGATTCTGAAAGATCGTTTCATTGTCGGTCCGACAGTATTAAAATGTTGCCATCTTACATAGGAAAGTTTTCGAGTAAATCACGATTGAACGTTAGAAAACGTAAATTTTATTCGTTAAAAAAATAACAATTCCAATGTCAAGCAAATACAATTCATTAAGTTTTCTACCTAAATTAAGTGTACCAATCGCCACCCACCGATTTCTTGACAATACGTAAGTCCCTGTAGAAATTCTTCTTGCACATTATGAATTATTTCTGAGGTAAGTCTGTGTATTTCATCTATAATACCATTTTGGAATTCTTCTAAATTATGTGGTCTATTAACGTACACTTTGGACTTTAAGTAGCCCCATAAGAAATAGCCCAGGGGTGTAAGATCTGGGGATCTCGCGGGCCATTCTATCTGTTCTCGACTGCCGGTCCACCTCCTAGGAAAACAATTGTCCAGAAAATCTCGAATAGGACGCGCATAGTGCGGGGGAGCACCGTCTTGCTGAAACCATATGGAGTTATCATGAATATCAGGGTCATTATCGTTAGGAAAAATTACTGCAAGCGCTGGAACAAGGTCATTTTGTAAAAACTCTAAATATCTTTCTCCTGTAAGGGTTCCTTCAAAGAAGAGAGGCCTATTCTGTTGTCAACTATTCCAGCCCACACATTTAATTTCTGTGGGTGTTGGATATGTGTCTCTGCAACCAATCGTGAAGTATTATGAGGATTATCTATCAAAATGTTCTGTTTGTGATCTTCACTAACGCTTGAACGTCCAGGTTTTCGAATATCTGCAACATTGCCAGTTTCTCTAAATTTAGATTCTATCTTACTGACTGTTGATTGGCTGGTACGGCGATCTGGATGTTTTCCATTAAATAAATCGCAAACTTCCTGCTGCGTTCTAGTCTTAATTCCCGCATCCGATAAGAATTAAAATTTCAATTCTTTGTGTGACAGTTAAATGTGCCATAATACTTTAAATTCAACAATTTTTATATCGCTTACAATACTTAGAAAGTCGGTATGACAGTGACACTTTGTAAAGATTTACACCTACATGATCCATAAAAAACCTTGATTGATTTGGATTTTCTGACATTCATTCGTCATTTACTCGAAAACTTTCCTATGTAATAATACTGTCGGATCGACAATGAAACGATCTTTCAGCATCAAGAAAAAAATAGGGCGTTGCTATTTAAAAAAAATGTCGATAACGTCATTACTCGAAAACAAATGACGGTTGAAATCGCCTTTTATGCTAAAATATGTATTTTTAAAATCGACCTGTTCGAGGATTTTCCCCCAAAAAAAATTGTTTCGATTTTACTGAATTTATTCCATACTTTAGGCCCGTACTGTATAAGTAAACAATTATGGACAACAACGCGAGAAAGTTACTCAACACTGTGAAGCCAGTCATTTTAATAATTCATGCAGTTTTTATCCACCTCTATATAAATTTATTGATCTATCACACCGGTCAGGTGAAAGTAGTCAATTTTTAGTCGGGCAGTAGAAGTGTCCGCTATTAGTAATTCAACACACACATGCAGAAGTTTGGTTTAACAGAATAAATTACGTTTTTATGGACAAAAAAAACTATATAAATCCAATCTCATTCACTTTTGATAACCTTAATGGGTAAATAATTGGAAAACCAGTCAATTATATCCCAATTATTTGTTTAGATCTTCTTTATTAAAGAGATGGTGAAAGTAAAACATCATAATAATAATTGCGTAAATATTTTTTTACGTTAATAAAATAGAATAAAGCTACCTACACCTGCATATGGTAAACTTTATTTCTCTGCTTTCAAATTATAATTCTACTTAAGCTACTTATTATTTTTCTACACAACTGCTATTTTATGAAGAACATAAACACAAACACGTTTTTTATTACCCAATCTACAAGTACAGTAAAACTCAATCCGTGTAGTTTGCCATACTTAGACGTGGTGTCAGCTGTAAAATTCGATCGAAATAAGCGATAACCGTTCGAGAGCGTCTCCCCGTAAGAAGATTACAAGCAAAATTGTAATCGGTTCGTAAATTCGGCCGTAATTAGTCAAAGACGAGCGTGTGTGCAAGTGAAGGCCGTAACACAATGAGGCGGTAAAAAATAGTTAACTGTACTTGTTGCCACAACAATAAATCATTGTAATGCAGACCATTTATCATGTTTAGCCCAACATTGGTATTAATAGCCGTAGCTGATGTAAACAGAGTATAATAGGGTCAATTCGTTCATTTGCAAATTAGTTGTTTTTATACAAAAAAAAACTGTTCGAGCTGTGCTTTTTTTGCAAGATTTCTGGCACAGTTTCCAACCGTTCCAGATAATTTTTTCTAGCGACTCAAATTGAGTTTTAAACCGCACAGCAGCAAGTGAAGAAGCACCGAACACAAAAAGCTTACATCTAAAATATTGACGGGTGTTTTGAATTTAATCTTACTCGACAAACAGACCGAATAACGAAATGTCTGACAAGTAAGTAGGCCATGACTGGAAGCGAGTAAATAATTAATAAATGTCAACATGCTTGAATAAGTCGACGTAATAGATTTTATATCAGGGCTACGTTACCCATAAGGCTATTTTTTATCCCAAATGACAATATCGAATAATGAGGACAAAGCGTGTAAGGTATTTTATGTTATTGACGAGATATACCTTGAACAAATAACTACACGAATGCCTGTATAAGAGAAAATATAAATTCGAGCTAGTTTCGTATTTGTTAATTGAAGGTTGTGTTGAATTTGGTAAATACTCGAGTAATTTGCTGTTGAATTTGAATCGGCAATTAAATAAGCCTTCTGATACTGAATACACTTATACGTTGTCTATTTACCATCACTAAGATACAAATCGGGAAAAGCGGTATGGAATATCAGACAAGTTTTAATCGTCAATGGTAAATGTGAAGAATATGGTAGCGACAAATTCAGGAGGGGCAAAATACAAGTCAATATTAAACGTTGCAAAATAACTTAAATGTTATAAAGATAGAATATCCTATTGCATAAAAGGAAATATTAAAAAAATATTAATTATTATTTCATAAAAATGTTAGGTCAACAGTTTTTTTTTCTGGAGTATTAATTAAGTGAAAGTCTATTTCAGCAACTTTTTATTGGAATGGTACAACACACGACAATTACCTTCTTTAGTGTTTTAAGAAAATTTAAAAATAATTTATTAATTTTCATTTTAATTTTACATTTAAATCGTAATTAAATAGCTAACAAAATATTGAAAAAATAAGTGTACTTTGGTTTAATATGTAAAAAAAATAACATTTTCAATGAACGATAGCTTCATTTATTTATTTAATAATAGTAAAATAATTCCGAAATTGACATTTTAATTAATATTTCGTTTAACAATAATTTTTGTGACATTTTTGTATGTGTGTATGTGTAAATTAAGTATAAAAGATGCATTTTTTCTGGGGCACAGGGCTATTCTACGAATTCGTAAATATGCCCATTGTTATTTTTTCGTCAAGCTACCCCAGTTTAAAAAAAAGAAGTTTCTACAATGAATAGAAGCCGAGATAGGTATTGCAAAATTTTACAGCGCGCATCAATTTGAACTTGCGCTTAAAGAATTGCGCTACGATATTTTAAAAAAATTCTTATCTTGGCTCATGTTGGTCGTAGAGGGTACTTTAAAAAAAATTGTATTTATTTGACAGCTATCCATTGAATCTATTTTCTTTGAGGTAGCATAAATAGCAACAATTTTATTCAAATTATTTATAAGCGAAAAACGCACGTTTTTTAATGCACAATTTGAGAATGTTAATGTCAAATAAACGGAAATATTTTTTTAATAGGTCGCTTAATTACGTCTTTAAGATTACAATGACGCTTTCAGAATCATGTTTGGCTGAAAATTAACGCCTGTACAAAGTTCATAACTTTTGGAGCCTCCATTATAAACAAATTGAATTGTGCGAAAACTATTGCACATACAGCGCAAAAGTTAAGACCTTTTAAAGTTTGACAAAACCCTCAACTTGTCATAGGTTTTATAAAATTTTAACAATAAAAGCGATAGTTATAAACAAATTAAAAAGTGGGCGTTTTTTGTGCAATAACTTTTTTGTTTATTAACCGATTTTAATTTACAAGTCTCATTTTATAGATAATTTTATTCCCTACAAATTGTCTGTGAGTCACTTTTCGCTAAAAGTGATGGTTTTCTCTGCAAAATGAAAAAATTCCTCACTTATTTGTTTAAATAGAAAAGTTAGCTATTAAAATTTTTTGACTCGCGAGATGAGAGATGTCTTGTATTATGTTCCTGTAGACAATTTTACAATAATCTCGCGGATAGGAATTTTTTCGACTAAAAATTTTATTTGCCTTGTGTACTAGTGTATTTCTAAGAAACTTTTTACGAGTTTTATTAAACTTCGCGAGATATTTTAGACGCCACTGCATTTTTAACTTGTATAATTACCCATACAAATTTAGGTTTTACTGCTGCAGATAAAACTGATATAAAACGTTCGGTCGGTCTTAAAATCAGACCAAGACTTTTATATGTGATTCTTGGAAATGTTGAAACAACACCACTAAAGAGAAATAAAACACCTTCAATTCGTGGAAGGGCACAATCAACTTTTTATCTTTTATAACCCATAGTATTTTATTTAATTTTTTTTTTCGGCATCTGAAAAACCTTTGATGAAGTAACGCGCCCCATTTGGCTTCCGGATACTAAGTACCCCCGGAAAATTAATGCGCCCACCTGGCGGGAGGGCAATAAAACGAAATTAGCCGAACAGGAACGACGCTGTTAATCAATGGGAGAGCAGCGAAGATATTAACTACCCCGCGGATGTTAATTGGAGAATAAAACCGTCTGAAGTCGGTAGCGCCGCTCCCGAGCGCTGGTTATTAATCGAGTAGTTGTTATTTGCAAGAAGAAGTCATTTAACAAACGAGAGCAGATCCTTTATGATAATATTTCATTCTTTCCTGTAAACTTTATTAAGACGGTTGAGGAGTCGGGCCTTCCGGAAGGGAACCAGCGCGCGAGGGATTAATTTAGTCAGTGATTCCCCTAAACAAATTCTTGGCCATTTTTTAAACCTTAATAGAACGAAAGTGCGCAATTAGAAAAGAGCAAATGATGAATTAGAAGGGGAAGGGGTGCTTTTGTCTTGGATTCCATAATTTGTTTTTAAAAAACGGTCAATATTTCACTAAATCGACAAAAAGAAGAAGGATTTTCGTTTGTAATTTGTGGACATTCAATCTCATTCCTCGATAGGTCCTGTACCGCCATTGTTCCATGGCTAGAAATTGGCCTCAATGATTTGGGATCGAGGGAGATAATCCCTCTTTATCCTGCCTCATCTCGTGTAGGCCTGGACAGCCTTCGTAGGTGGGCCCCATCCGTCGTCTACCCCGACCGCAAATACGGCCGGTGTAGGCGCTTTGTGGGACCTCCTTTTGTCCTGGCTGGGCCCCGCCGGCTAGGGCCCTTTCTTCTGGCGCTCTTCGATCCTGTACCGAAGTACGCCGAACTTTTAGATAATTGGCATCTTTGGATTTTGCTCATTTTTAGATTGTAGTAGCCTAGAAAGGGTGATGGACTTGTAGTTTCACGTGATACTCTGATTTTCTACTGCGTTTCCCCAGTTTGATTTTTTCGGAGAAGTTGTTTTCCGTTTATTCTGGCCGGGATTAGTTCTGCGTAGGGCGATTCCAACTGGAAAGTTGAGCGAAAACCTGGAGTGTAATAAATAATAAAATTGTTAAACGAAAAAGTATACGTTATGCTGAGATTTGATTTGCATGTTGTTTATTGCTTCATAAAATATGTACGCGAATCAAAAAGCAAACATACTTCGTCTCATGGTACGAAAATGCAAACAAAACGAAGTTGTTTATAGCGACTGTGTGTATTCGCATCTACTTCGGTGTATAAATACTTGTTATGACATACAACATTTCGAATTTAAAACAACAACGTGCCGACTCGTCTCTCTTTTATTGCTTACACGACTGCGAAAGTAACAATGTGATGCTGGAATAGCAGAACGTTCCTAACGACGTCATTTTTATTAATGCTGCATGACAGACATAGACTTGTATTCGTTGGGCACCTGCAACGACCTTCGATATAATTATCAATTAATGTGCGTTTAACATTTTTTTTTACTTATCATAATATTTCTTTCTTTAAACGATGTTCCAGCAGAACCAATAAATTAATAACTGATCGTTAATTCGTTTAAAAGGCGTTGATGTGACGCTTGTTGTTCTTCTACATTCCAAACTGCAAAATCCTTATTACAAAAATACAATAAAGTTCACGGCTTATTCTATTTGAGAACCCATCTTCGATAAACAACGGCTTCGTGTACACCCACAGAATTTTCTTTCCGTTTGCATAAGAGAAAAATTCCTTTTAACGTAAATACGTAAGATCTCATACTTTACAGTAAACCTCAAAGGAGACACCTCCGGAAGATATCGCCGCGTCCCCCAGAAAAACATCAGCTGCTGATAATCCTCCGGCGCGCCTCGGGCTCGTGCTAAGCCTTGTTTACTCCGTGCGTGAAGGCATAAGACGCGATCCGGATTATACAACGTTGGCAGTGCGAAAAAAATCGGATTGCGCGTAATTCCAAACAAATAATATCGTTGCCGCGCAACGGAGACTTTAGCGGGAGCTTTTCCGGGGGCAAAACTTAGCTTGGAGGATCGTCAGAAATGCTTTTTTATTCGTTTGAGGGGCTTGGGATGCGAAAAGAACCATTAAAAAATTACTCAAATTAATTAAATCACGGTATGAGGAAATTATTCAAACCTACTACGAGATACAGTAAAATACTCGGTAAAACGGGTCGAATCGCCTTCAAAATATATCAAAATAGCACTAGAAATACGTCAGAAACCTCGAAATATCTCAAAATCGACAACAAAACCTTAATCCAGAAGGTGTCCAGTCACTATTATCAATTCGACACATGTTTCAGTCGTATCTAATAATCAGGAGTAGAAAAACGTTTGTTAAAATTGATTTCTGCCGCAAGTTGTCAGTTTATTAGTTGATACAGATACACGGACAGATTGTAATCTACACCTTTTCCAACAGAGGAAGTAACTGTTACAAAAGTTAATTAAAATTACGTAACGCCAAATGTTACGCGATTTTATTTTCGATCAAGCGATATTTTCTGCCGTAGGAATGTCACATGTATGCCCCTTTTTATTAGCGTCCGTCGTTCTCCTACGATCCAGCGTTAGAAACGACCTTCCGGCGTTTCACAATGCATATTCCAAGTGAGTCAGTGTAAGCGCAAAAAACCTATATCTATCGCACATACAATCGGTCTTGGCGGGAGACGCCCAAACCTTGATGCCTTCCTGGTTCGCGACGTTTACTTTTACCTAGCGCGTTATTACGGGAAATTAAAAAACTCGGTAATTCGTTTTTAATACTTGTCGGGCGTTGCACGCTCGAGCGCACAGGGCTACCCAAAAAGAACTAAACCAAGTTAATCGGTGTTTATTCGAGAGCACACTTTTTCGGACGAAACTACCGTATTTATACGCGAACTTTTTAATTGAACCTGTGAGTAATCCGTTTATTCGTCGATGGTTTAATTAAAAACTTGGGTAAACACTCGATATATCGTTCAAATGTATACAGGGCGGGTCAAGGGCGTCGGCAGGCAAGGAGCTAGAGGGGGGAGGGGGGCAAGATAAGAGAGAGGATGGGGGAAATATAAATTACAGGTAGAAATAGGTACAGTGAAATAATTTGTTTTAAAAATATTTTTAATAAAACGTTTTTAATACAAAAAAAAAACAAAAAAATTAAGGAATTCAACAAAAATTAGGTAAAACATAATCACGAATTTTTTGAAAATTTTCTACCCATTACACAGTCCCACAAAAAAAAAGTATCGGACCTGCAATTCAGACCCATGCATTTCCATGTATTTTTTCCGCTGAATCCGAATCTGCCTTCAGATTTGGCCCAACGGGTCTGAGTTTTCGGGAAAATTCAAAAAACAGGTCAAAATTCACAAAAAACGTCATTTAGGTACGATCGAAAGTTATAAAAAATCAAATTATTCTACCAGCTCACTAGACGTATGATTTTTCACTCGTTTAATTCCAATTTATCATCATAGAGTCAGACAAGCTAGTCCAATTTGATTCAAATACAGAAAATAAATCAGAATGCTTAAAAACGCCATTTTCATGGCATAATTCGTGTTGCAGAGTTCTGGTTCCATCTTTTTATCCACCCACCCATTTATGAATTCATACATCTTTCTATCCAGTCGTTCATGCATTAAACGAGTGAAAAGTCATACGTGAGCTGGGAGAATAATTTGATTTTTTATAACTTTCGATCGTAAATGACGTTTCTTGTGAATTTTGACCTATTTTTTGAATTTTCCCGAAAACTCAGACCCGTTGGGCCAAATCTGAAGGTAGATTCGGATTCAGCGGAAAAAATACATGGAAATGCATGGGTCTGAATACCAGATCCGAAACTTTTTTTTGTGGGGCTATGCTATTAATAAAATCATCATGGTTGTCAAAAATAAGCTTTCTGTGTATACTCGTCATTGCTAAGCCATTGAGATGATTTTGTACCATAGTATTTCTCAGCCAGGTTTTTATTCTTACGCTTCGTTAAAAAGCTACAGGCTGTTAATTTTCAGAAAATATTTTTAATTTTTTTTAAATACATAATTTAAAAACTAGTAGGTAAGTGAAATAATATGTAATTGGACACATGTATTTATGTAAATATTCTCCAAATCTGAGGGCTTTTCCTAAAATTTGCATGCTCCAGTGGCGGTGACAAATTTTTTTAAATAAAATAGTACGCCACTGCTTTACGGTAACAACCATGATATTTTCGGATTCGTCTTTCAATTTTCTACAAATTACTACTCTCTTATGTTTTTCGAAAAAAGCCTGATTTTCGAATAAAACCGAAAACACTTTTACTTAAGTGACATGACAAGCACTAATCATTCACCATTTGTGAATCACCCTGTATATTATATGTTATTATTTACTCCTTTCTATTCTGTTGTCAAATAAATTACTTTTGAATCGACATAATTATTTCAAGTTTGAACCGAAAATACAGTAGTAACGATCTAATAAAAAAATTAAGATAGATACTACCCATGATAAGATTTTCCCACAGATAATTAGCACACTTAGTGCATCCGGTGCCGCAGAATTTATGTACCAATAATTTAACAAAAATGAAACAGGTTTTAGGCTTGTACCGGACACCACTTTTACTTTAGAAAATACGATACACCAATCCTAGATCTCCAAAGCTTATTTTTGGCATTTAATATAGCAATAACAAGCTCATTAGTACAAATAATCTATATTTTTGCCACACTATGATTAATATCTGTCTCGCAATAATTTTAAAACAAGTTGTGTCGATAGGATAACACTCACTCACAATTTTTTTACTTTAGGAAAACAGTTCCGTAGTAACGAACGTTGTTTCTGATCCCCCCGTTACACTCAATCTAGAAAAATACCCCCGCGATTTATTTATCGTCGCTCGCTTGATTGTGCTGGGAAAAAAAGCCGATAATATATTCGTCATTGTGAGCGAATTGTACGCGTAGGAACGAAAAGTAAGGGTGTGGAGTGTGGGCTCCTTGTTGGGAATAGAAAGGAAAAGTACTTGGGTTTGGAATATATGAATATTTGATTTGACATCGAGTCAAATTCGAGTGTGCACCGATAGAATTCCCCCCGATCGCCACGAGCACCATTTTTATTTAAAAAACTAGTGTTAATTAGTAGAAACATGTTTGTAAATATTGGAGCAGGATCTGTGACAGATTTGTCAAAATCAAACATGAAAACAGTAAAAATAAGTAACATAGTTGCGTTTTTTGACCTTTGATTTACACATTTATATTTCAAAAAACATATACTGTTTAAAATTTATGTAATACATATTTATTTCTTAATAGTTTTTATAATACAGACTTTCACTGACTATTATCGATAGCTTAGCTCGTAAAACCAATAATACTATTCGCTAAGTGACGCTATAGCTATTATATAATTTTACTTACTATAACTTTAGGTGAAAAAAATATATGGCCTTTTGAGAATATATGTCTAAGTGATTTATAGGCAAAAATGATGCTTCAATTAAAGAAAATAGCCCCGCAGGGTAAATGAAAAAAAAGTAAAAGCTACGTAATTTCATAGAAAGCGACAAATGAAATTAGCCCCATCTACTATTTCCATCACGTACGAAGAGAGACTTTTCGTATGAAAGTAAATAAAAAGCCTTCACTGGATGTAAATTATTTCGTCTGGCTATACAGAATGTCACAAGGAAAGGTCGTTTTGGTCAGAGGTTTATGTTTAAAAGATTTTAGGTAAAGTTGTATATATTAAATTTCTAATTTACAAGGAATTTTCACGATATTTTATAAACAAATGGATAATATTAGTGCAATGATGATTATACGAGCTTTGTTCATTCCCTCACCCTCCTTAATCGCCAGATCTAACTCCTTGCGAGTGTTTCTTATTTTCGAAATTAAACTGTGGACTTAACGTTCTGAAATTGTAAATGTAATAAGAGAAATGTGTCTTGTACAAGCTCATAAATGAGCAGGACGTGATATCGGTACAATGTTCTGTTTAACTTTTAATTCATCGCAGAATTTCGAATTTCCCGTATATTTACGTTTTACCAAAGCAATTATACACGTTATATGCAGTATTATCAAACTTTAGACTATAATTTAAAGCAAGGTTTGACGTTATAGCCGTCTGTTAAATATCAAATAGGTTAATTGGTTTTGAGAGGGCATTATGTGATTCTAGTTTCGAAAAGTATCAAAGGGAAACTTTATTTTTATTCTGGATAACCACTGATCTTCGTCCAACTCGTCGCGCATTAGTCTTCTCTAGGGTTTCGTCCTATTAATGTAATTAACGACGTCCATCGACTATTTAATCCTTTTACAATGAAATGAGCACGAGGTAAACGTACTACGCTGACAGGTTTCCATTAAACAAGAATAAGTATCACGTAATTAAATCAAAGAAGTTATTATTTTTTGTTTTAATTTAATCAAAAGTTTTATCATCGTCATTTATGAATTGCAGGCTGTTAAGTATTGTTTAAAAACAAATTATCCTTTTTAATGGCTGTTTTATACCATATAACAGATAGAATGTCACAAAAGCCCTTTTTTCCGAATCCCTTTAATGAACTTTGTCATCATTATAGCGGGTAATCTTTAAACGAGGGAAAGTTGAAGTAAGTATACACATCTGTATAGGAAATTAACGAAGCATCTAGCCATTATCGTTATCTTCAAAGACGGAGCCACTGACGTTAACGCCAACAGAGTAAATGGGTGCGCAGTTAGTTGATAATGATAACAGTCGATATTTAGGTTTGGTGAATTTATATTTTTGTTTATTCATCAAACAAATCAACAAATTTATTTTATTTGAAACAGTCCTGTAAAATTCTTTAAAGTAGATTTAGCAATTCCACACTCTTGACTGGACAAAGGTGATCGTGATATTAAATTAACAATTCCCATTCACATAAAATAAATTCAGCAGCAATAATGTCACAGGTATTATTTATGTTTGTTTATGCTCATGTGAATGTCATATCAAATCTGATAACATCAGGTTTTTTATTATTTTTTTATTTAATTGGGTATTTCCGTCATGTTGAAAAGAGAAAGAAATTAAACAGATCGCACTAAAAGAAACAGTGGTTGATTTTATAAACTCAGTTCTGCCTAACCAGAAATATCTCACACTGAGAAAAGTAAGTACTTATATAATTGTTCGCGATTTCGTTACACCATTTCTAATTTCTAATAATTTTTCTGTTTTCGTTCTTACAACTTTGAATAAAAATGATTGAAAACCTTCAATAACAAATAATTATTCGATTTTCGACCATTTTGATTAAAAGTTTTAAGATCGAAAACAGAAACAAATTTCGAAACATTAGCTTGACGTATGTTTATATTAAACTACCACATTTCAGACAATATCCGACAAAACCAGTTTATTATTTTGAATTCTCAAGATACAAAATCGAGCCAACACTAACGGTAAGTGTTTTTCTTAGTTAACGCTCGGAAGAATCGAATTAGATATAACAATTCACGCTCCGCCGATTCCTTTAAAAATATAAACAATTTAATATGGTAATGTTTGAATTTACATGAAAAATTAAGTTCCAGAGACTTGTTCCGTTGATGAAAAAGGGTCTATTTATAGAAATAAATATGAATAATCGCACTTCTTTCTCGAAGACATAATGGAATAGAATTGTACGGTTCCGCGTCGTTTAACCTTAATCACAGACATAACTGGAGTGGTATCCATTTTTATTCAAATATGTTCATTTGTTGTTTGGTGTAATCATTATAATTTAATGCGTTATTTAACATTTATGACTGCAAAAGTTTAATTACAGACGAATACCCCCAAACACTCGACTCTCAGAAAATTGAAACATTTCTGTCTGAAACGCAATTTTTCTACAGCATAGTATTGTGATTTCTTCTCGAAAGCAAAAGCAACAACAAAATAACAAACAAATCGTAATAGCGCATCTTCTAGGATTTAATATTTACACAGAGACGATGCCCACTCTATAATTAAATAATGCACGATTCCCGCGGCATCTAAATAACAAGTAAGAAATCACAACGCGCATAAACACCTCGTTAAAATGCGCCGGCCTTCGACACGAACTCATCACCGTCACAATCCCACAATCGGCCGGATCACAGCCGACACACCGGCCGACTGGATGTTCTCCGGCCCGTCCGGTGGAAATCAAGGTTGGCCGAGTTTTTATGGGAAAAAATCCGCGATGCCAGTATGCGAGTCTCTGATAAACCGGGAGGATGGATGCTGCGAGCGATATCGGGGTAATAAATAACGGGCAACGCGGCGTCTCAAGGATTTTTTAAAAGGGGTGGGATGTTACCGGAAAGGATAATTATTGGTGGCGGTTAATTTATGGGTTATGGGTGGTTCTGAAGATACGGACGCCGGGTTAAAGGAAATTCGCGAATAATTCCTCACGATGTATTCTGTTCGGTACCTAATTCAATAAATACATCTCTTATGCTAGGCCTTTACAAAGCTAGCTACGTTCGCTATGTTCAATAAGCGAGTTAAAAATAGCATTAGCTATGTTCGCTATGTTCATTGGGTGAATTAAAAATAACGTTCGCTTTGTTCATTGGGTGAATTAAAAATAACGTTAGCTATGTTCGCTATGTTCAGTATAGCTATGATGCTATTAAAGATAGAGATAAAGATAGCGCACGGTATGTTTGCTACGTTCGCAATGGTACATGCTGCAGTGCCTCAGAGACATTTAATTTTTTAATGTTAGGATTGTTAGAAATGCTAAGTCACACAGAACGCTGTTAGCTATGTTCGTTATATCTATTATGTAATATGTTCGCTATGTTCATTTTGTGTAATATTAAATTGCATATGATTTATTGCTACGTTCGCGATGGTAGATACTTCGATTAAATTTAATATTTAAATGCTAGGATCATATATCAGGTCACACAAAAGATTACGTTAGCTATTTTCGCTATTTTAATACAGATAGCTATAATGAATCTTCAAAATATCGCTGAATTCTTGTTAATTTTATTTAATTGTGCCCAATAACAAGTGAACACTTGTGAGATATTTATTGCCCCTGTTGTGTAATGTTTTTGTATGCGTATAGACGCGGAAATCATTTTTTTATGAAAATATTCTTGCAACGATACCGGAATTCATTTCAAAATATATCTTATTACTAAACATATTTATGGTTCACGTATTTAACATTACCGACAAAATTAGCATACTGTGCGGCTTTCTTCGAGCGTTTTACATTTTTCCTGGGGTCGTTTCCGTAACCTTCCTGGAAAAGTGAAAGTGACTGGCGCTGGTTACATAACCATAAACATTCCAAGCAACAGAAGAGCTCGAATTATATCAGCGGAGTATCTTCCCAGGCTTGAACCGTTCGAGACACCAGCAGGGGCCTCTGGATGTCAATCGGTGGAAGGTCAGGACCTTCAATTAGGCCGTTTCAGTTTTACAGAAGAATTTAAACCGGCTTAACGTGCGGTATTTACCAAACGACGAATTTTGTAGGTAAACAAAGGCGAGCCTTGCACTTTTCGAACAAGAAGTCCTTTTTATACCTCGGTGCTTTGATTGTTATCGAACTCCGCCGTCGTGTCATTGCATGATGGGAATACCGATGGGATCCGAATAATAACTTAATAAAAAGGTGGGATGACTTCACTGTGTTTTTCTTCAATTGTCTGACCTCCAAAAACGCAAGAATATATCTCGCATATGAACATTTTTACATGCAAATGTTATTTATGTCCCCAATTATCGGCAAGAAAAGGCATTGAACTCAAAATTGTTACGCAGAAGGTCATCTGCCATGATTTTAGCGACGCGTAATGGATAGAGAATTGAAACTGTTTATAAATGAACAAACAGTAAATTTTTAAAGGAACCGCACGAATTCAACTTGAATCCGATTTGAATTGGTTTATTTGAACGAAACATTCTTCAAATTTTCACGATCATTGCCCCGTTATGATTCACTTGTCAAGTTTAAACATTGTTGTAGATAAGCACGACCTCTAAATACTTAACTTTCCCTGAAACAATTGTAGTTGTAATCACCAATTCATAGCCTTTGAAGGTGTTAGTCTAGGATATAGTAAGTTACAATTACAAATAATTAGTGAGTGAAAAAAAATGCGACAAAAAAATAATGTTTAATACTAATTAAACATTCTTTTCTCAATCTAAGGGGCGCAGTACAAAATCTAAGCGCGAAAGGGAGGCTCATGGCAAAACAGCTGTTAGGGGGGCGCCAAGTAAATTTGGGCGCCAACGCAATTCGGCTTACCTTGTAGATCCCATCTACCAGCTTGATCAACTCCTCGGTCTCCATGTCTCCGGGGTGGTGGGTCGTAGTTTCAGGAAGCGAACTCAGTCACTCGAAATACTCATAACAGTTCAGATGGGGAGCACTGACGGCCAGCATTAGGCACATCAACGAGAACACCCCGGTATCGTTATTCGGACGCACTAATTCAATTTGGACGATTCGGAAGCGGCGGGCAAAGTACCAGCGACCTTGTTTGCGTTCTATATCGAAGGCGGTCTCGATGTTTACACTGGGTGTTTAATTAGGCGGAGGTCTGGACCGATGCGGCTTAACTTTGTCGGACCTGATCTGTAACAGAAAGGGGGTGAGTTAGGGGGGCGGACAAACACATTACCTAATTGACATCACGGAACCACAGTAAATAAATAATTGCCGAATTGAGATTTGAGGATGTTTATGTGGGGCGTGTTAGATGTCCGACAAATTTGTGGAAACCACACGTGTGTATAGAATAAACGCAAACAACCCTTTTTTTATTTCTACTGAAACGTCTGCGAATATCTCAAAATGTAAATTATTTTAAACTACAGCAACACTTGTGCACACAAGTTGATTATTTTCAATATCCAATTTAGGAAATTAGATTAGTATCTAAGAGAAAATCCTTAGAGGAATTTAATTAAACACAGATATTTGATTTACGGCGGTTTCATATCTACCATCATCATTTCTTGTTTTACATTTCTAACGAGTTACAGACGTAGCTTATAATCGAGTAAGAGAATACTTATAAAAGTTATCCAACGGCTCTGAAGCTCTGGAAACCAGTTTCGTCGATAAGTTACGGAAAAGTATCTCCAGCAACAAAAACTGCTTCTATCCCAAGATGACAACCCGTCTAGAAGTTTCCGGCTTCGGGCAAACTTTTGCGACTAGTTGTGCCCTTCTCTTTGAGGATCAGGGTCTGTTCACACTTAAAGTTTACTAAGGACGGTATAAGGATAACAAAAATAATTTAATCGGAAATTTCACAATTAATACAGTTGATAGGTAGGTACGCTTGATCTTAATAGAACGTTACAAAAAACAATTTTTACCGTTTATACCTACTAAGCAGATCAATTTTACATATTGAAAAGTTTCTTTGAATCCTGCTTGTAGCACAAAAAGACGCACACGACATTACAAACATATTTTTAATTCCATTATAACTTGTCCTTGACCTTCGCATTTAGACAACTCGAAACTCGTTCGCTTGTTGTGAGATAATTCACTTCATTAAATGTTTACAAACACACAATGAGGGATTATAATCGTATTACGGTCCTTTTATCTTAATGCAAATTTAATTAAAAGCAGAATTCGCAATTGAATCTGATCCTGCCGGGACAGTAATGGAGCGTAAAGTCGTCGGATGAAATTGCAGTTTAGGATCTTGAGATTAGCCCATAAAATTGAACAAATAAACTTTGTATGTTACTATGTTAGCACAGTACCTGAAAAAAAAATGTATGAAACGCGATGTATTCTGACATATTCCGTCTGGGCTTTGATTTGACAACAAACTGTGTACCCGCATACGAAAAATGTAATTTATTACATTCATTACGGGTCATTAATAATGGGAGATAATATCCAGGGAGTGTATCAATCAAGGAGGCGCGTTAAAATATTGGGGCTGTCAAGGGGACTGGACGAATTGAATGAAGACGGAAGAAATAAAGGATTTGGAAACGAAACGCGAGATTCGAGACTGCTATTTATCAATTTATTAATGTAGTGAAATGATTGCACAAATTTTAGAATGATGAATAAATGATACTGAAATTAAATCAAACATAACTTTTGACAAGATACGTAGGTAGTTTTATAACGTTTCCAGTTTCCAGAATTTATCGCGTTTACTAAGGAATTATATTTATAGGAGCACAGACAAGACCGCGTAGAAAGTGCCGAACGAAACAAGAAATCGTGGCTAATAATTGAAACATAAGTAGATGTTGAAGTACTGTTTGCAACCCAATTTCTCTAAATTTACAAACTAAACACAAAGTAGATCCGCACGATGAAAGTCAGATGTGAAACATGCATTAGCGTAAATCACTTTTTCTTTGGAAGTGACAGCCAAAAAAAGGAGTATAGAGAAGTTTCGCGCGAGGAACCACCAAAGAATGTGTGTTCTGTGTCGTTCCAAATGCATTATAAATAAATATGGGCCCACAACAGCTTTAAATTAAGTCAGGGCATAAATTATGTTCTTGTAAAAAAATAGACTGCGGGAAGTCTTGTCCGCTGCTAGCATTTTAGAAGCGAAGTAGATCTATAGCCCAAGTTAGTTATTTTACGATTCTAAAGGTACGTGATGCCGCCGCAAAATCGTTTCTTTTAACTTGTATGTCGGGAGGCGACAGTGAAGGGAATCACTACAAAATACTAATCTAATATGTATTGTTTGCAACTTTTATGGCAGTAAATTCTTCTTTAATCATGAATAAATAGGTATTATTTACTTTATCTTCTTGGTTGCATGTCTTAACCTTTTCAAAGATCCTTTACTACTTACCTTTGACCTATCGAAAGGTTTTGTAACGTTTATTAGTTAGAATGTAGCAATAACGAGAATGTCTAGTTTTACAGAGAAAGGGACTGGAAATCGTCTCGTGATTCTCGACTGCGTGTTGCAAACATAACTTAGACTTAAGACTCAACTCAAAAAAAGTTGTTGTTGGTATAAGTTTCAGACATCTAGCACAAAGATGAATTTATATGAACTTTTTACTAGGTTTGATCAAAGAATTGCGTTTAAAATTTTGTCTGCGCGGAATATTATGATACCCTATAGTTTTTCCGTTTCCAAAGCACTGTTATGAAATATACAATAAAATGCGCTCGAAATATAAGTTACCTTCAAAGTAAGTCGCACAAAAAATATCCTGCAGAGTACAACACGAATATCAAAGGGCACTACGCCGACCACTACGTCCACGACCTTTTCCTAGGGCGCGCAGAGACTTGAAACCAATTTTCCACATTCCCGACAAGCAGGTGGCACTCGCACAAGTTTCTCTTTCGTACGAACACAACAACAAACGCGGAGGACGCGGGTTCGACGTGAAAATCTCGTGCACCAGATTGTCGACTAGGAGACGACGCGATGAGTAGTAAGGCTTCTATTTCAGCTCTCACCGCGCTCGCCGATTGCCGTTCCCACCACGAGATATATCATAGTTCGCTGTTAATGGCATATCAACTTTTCCAGGTCTTGTAGCGGAGCTGGGGGATCAAAAATTGGTGTAGACGTTAAATTTAGTTAAAGGGTAGATATGAAATAATTAAAAAGTGCAACTAAATCTAATCCTATTCGTCCCTATTGTGTCGTCGAAAGCAGCGACCGATTAAACGCCTGTTAGAGGCAGGCGTAGACGAAACTTAGCATAAAAAATATGTTTCAAGAGACCTGCTAACGATGATTTCACGCTAACTTTGTGGACTAATCGAAAGTAATGCTTGGCAAGTCACTTTTGACCGGCCAACGCACAAAAAATATCCTTCGGTAATGAATGAGCTTGTCACACAAGGTAGTAGTTGTTTTGACTACGTTTTAGGTTAAATTCCGTTGATTTTCTTTAAATTAAGCAGTTGCAGTTCTCCATACTCAATCATCGGGACATATTAACGAGATAATTCAAATTTCCAGATCCTCTTCCCGGTGAAGCGGAGGAGCCTTTGAGTTATAAGCGATTCCCTCGTATTCTTCCTGAATGTTAATGTGATTTTTATTGTTGTTTATCTTCGGGTCCCTTGCGGAATTATAAGCCCTTATGATTGATGGCTGCCGCGCAAAGTAATGCCGCGTAATTCTTCGACCAAAAGGAAAAAGGGCGCACCGAAACGCCGATGGAATTTTATCGGAACGGAATTTATCTTCGAGTATTCCAAGAGCGTCCGACTGCCACTCCAAGAAACAATCGAAGTGCTCATAACAGTTACAGTGTATCAGAATTAGGTGTAACTGTTATCCGCGTGCGAGACAAGGCTGTTTTTGAAATTCGCTACATGGCAAACGGGCAGAATAGCAATTAGTCCAGTCACTGAAGTATTTTGTCTACCAATTTTTTTGGATGGAATGGATTGGCGTGAAATTTGAACTGTTAATACTTTTTGAGTTATTTGCGCCTAAACATGTTCGGTTTTAGCCCCAAAAATGCATGATTTTGAGCCATTTTTCGCGAATATCTCAAAAACTACAAGTTTTATCAAAAAAAAATATCATAAGCAAAAATAAAGGTAATTAAATAGCAAAGAGATTACTTTTTTTATTTTTATAGTTGGTATAGAACCCGAGTTATGACTCCCAGAAGTTGAAGTCAATTTCGAAGATAGCTATAATCGAAAGTTCAACGTCCTGTGGCGGAAAAATTAAAGGTTTTTCAGGGAAAACTTATATAACACCTAAGTTCTTGAAAAGACCTTTAAATTGAGTGGTGTTGGAAGTCGTTAGCATGAAAACTAATGAAGTTACAATCAAAATAAATTGATTGTCTTGATTTTTGAGAAAAAAAATCGGTATTAAAATTAATGACTTGACGAAAAAAATATTAAACGTATTCCTTCTGCAATTTACTTTATTTATGTATTAACAGCAGATTCTGGGAATTTGAACGATTTTAGAAGCCCAAATTTAAAAAATATTTCATTTACTTTTGAATAAAATTTTTCAATTTTTTAAAAAATCGCCTTTTTTCAAAATATTTCAAACACTTACAAAGTTATAAAAAAAATGATAGAATAAGAAATTGTAGGTTGCTTTTTTTAAATTTTTGTAGAACAAAATTTGACTGAATTATGACCGTTAGAAGCTTAAAACTAAGCTCCAAGACTGTCTTTCCTTAACCCTTTTATCTTACAAATCTAAAGAACGAAGGGCTCAAAAAAACTGCAAATCAATATATATTAAAATCTGATAGCTCCGTCTGCGTCGCACGATCGCCTCGAAAAAGGGCCGATCTCCCGGACGATAGACTCTTTCCAGGGGCCGCGAAGCGGCGGGCGTCTCGGCGAGAAGCGTCGCGACGTCCTTCCCGCGTTGCGACGTCGTATTTAGAACGCGCTAACTCGACGCCTTCCCCATGAATTTTTCGAATTCCCCAGGCTCTGCGAGGGGCGCGGCCCAATTTTTGTGTGAACGGCGATAGTGCGACACGCCCTCCCGCTGCAAGCTGACGATCGCCGATCGCCTCGAATCGCGCCCGGGTACGGCTTATTTATTTTTTATTTCCCCCATTTTCTACGATATTTTATTTAAAACCGTGCCGAAAATACTCATATTCGTCGACCGGGTGCCTTCTTCCAACTTTTTATGTACAACTTTCCGCGAAATCAAACGCGGGATTCGAAATGCGGCCGTAAATACGTTAAAATGCACTGTCTAGGAAGGCCGAAAAATTGTGAATTTTGCCGCATAAAATTTCTTCTTCGCGAGCCTCGAAACGGCGTGCGACTTGGCACAGATACTCAGTCGTTCCTCCTTAGTCGTTCGGGGGCATTTTTGTAACGTTTTTTTCGCGTTTTCATATTTAATTTTGCCTTCTTTTTGGGGTCTGCTCGACGACAGACGACCATTTCGCAAGCCGTAAGATTGAAGCTTTAAGACACGCCCACCGGGAGAAAATTGGAACGTCGTTAGAAACGTCAGATTAATTATGTCAAAATAATTTCACGCCAAACGCGAAAGACGTCTGTGGGGTCGCGACGAACCGTTATTTTACCTTACTAGGCCTTTTTTAACCTTAATACATTGCTACGCCACGACATATACAGGTATTTCTTATTATTAGGTTAGGTTGTTATTTACATTTTCGCAGCTCTACCGTTTGACATGCCTAGGATTACGATACCTGTCCCCCGAATAAACGTAAGTACTTGCCCTCTAAAACAGCATAATTTTAAACCAATCCATAGTACCTAAACCCTTGAACCTTTGTATTAGTACATTTGCTTCGTTAATTTACTATATTGCATTCGTATCTATTACTCCCCAAACGTCAAAAGTTAAGAATAAGTTGGAGTTAAAGACTCTTTCAAGTTATAGGATGTCGTTATTTATCTGTGTTATCTCATTGTGGATCTTTTGCGAGACGACTTTGTGTTAGAAAAATGCAAATTTAACATTACAAAAATTGTTTATTACTTCAGCTGTGAACGACGACACTACGCGCTCAAGCCAGATTGGAAAACTACCATTTTGGCGGACGGACTGGGTTTCTCCGCGAGATCCGAAGCGGCATAACCGCGCCTCATCTCCCTTCGTTCGTCGCTTAATGAAATTTTTGCAACTTTATATTCGCGTTTTCAAATGTACCTTTCTGGGTGGACTTCTCACTGACATACGGCCATTTTATAAGCGAAATAGAGATTCAACCAGCCCTGAACGCAAATCGACGAAAATCTGAAAATCACGAAGAATGTCAGATTGAAACGTCTAAATAAATTTCACTATATTTGACGTTTCCAATTGAGGTTAGAAAATCACAACGAACCATAGATCGATGGAAGGAACAGACTGATTGATATTTGACGTATTTCGTAATTTAGGTTAGGAAATCAGACGGTACCTACTACGCGATTTTTGACGTTTCTAATTGAGGTTAGAAAATCAGAAGGAACGTACTAATTGATATTTGACGTGTTTCGTATTTTAGGTTAAGATATCACACGGGAATGACAAGACGATATTTGACGTTTCTAATTGAGGTTAGAAAATCAGAAGGAACGTACTAACTGATATTTGACGTGTTTCGTATTTTGGTTTAAGATATCACACAGGAGTGACAAGACGATATTTGACGTTTCTAATTGAGGTTAAAAAATCAGTGGGGACCTACTAATTAACATTTGGCGTATTTCATAGATGACATCGAGGTGAAAAAATCAGATGGACCTACTAGGCGAAAATGACACTTTCAATTGATGTTAGAAAATTAGACGGGACTTACTAGATGACGTTTGATGTATTTATTTAAACCAAAAATTTTTTGTTTACTGATCAAAGGCCTATTTCAAACTTTTTACATAGAACGTTTCGCGAAATTAACGCAAATTCGAAGTGCGGCAGCTTAAACAATGAACGACGACACTACGCGCTGTGTCTCAAGTCAGACTGGAAAACTAGCATTTTGGCGGACGGACTGGGTTTCTCCGCGAGATCCGAAGCGGCATAATCGCGCCTCATCTCCCTTCGTTCGTCGCTTAATCAAAATTTTGCAACTTTATATTCGCGTTTTCAAATATATCTTTCTCCATGGACTTCTCACTGACATACGGCCATTTTATAAGCGAAATGGAGATTCAAAGAACCGCGAACGCAAATCGACGAAAATCTAAAAATCACGAAGAATGTCAGATTGAAACGTCAAAATAAATTTCGCTATATTTGACGTTTCCAATTGAGGTTAGAATATCACAACGAACCATAGATCGATGGAAGGAAAATACTAATTGATATTTGACGTATTCCGTAAGTAATTTAGGTTAGGAAACCAGACGGGACCATAGAACTTATAAACTACTGGATTCGCCCGACTGTCATTTTGCCAATATAAACGGCAATGGCATAGACGTGTGCGAGAGAGATAGAGCTGGTGCGGGCTAATGCTTCGTTCTTAAAACTTCAAGTATCGCGCGAATTAAATTGAATTTCTCTTCTTTTAACAATACATATTTGTACGACTAATTTTAATTAATTATTATTAACGAATAAGAGCATAAGCACTCTTTGTTTATATAGAATTTTTGTACAAATTGGAGGTATTAAAGGGGGAATGTAATAATATTTTTTTTTAAATCTTTTCATGAAAAGTTATATAGTTGCTAACCAAAGGGTTTTTTTGAAAATCCATATACTGCATGTTCTACATAACTGACCCAAGTCAAAATTATCGGTCTAGAGACTTCTGTATATTTCAGAAATTTATTGTCGCAATATTTTTATAAAAAATCTTATATTGTAGAACTCAGAGTCATTTTGCAAATTTATATACTGAGTGTTTCATAAAAATGACACAGGCGGACTAGGATTTTTTTCTCATTTCACTACCTACCTAAATTTTCAAATAGATATTTCTACACACGGTGTCAAATGTTTCTTGCAATTTATGTACAGGATGTTTCATAAAACTGACACAGATGGACCAGATTTTCTCTGATTCATTTTGTTAATTTTTTCATGAAATCTTTTGAAGTTGTATATTTACTGACCAGCCGCTTTTTAGAAAATCCATATATGTACTGGGTGTTCCATAAAATTGATCCATATCTGAAACGGTCAATTTTTATCCTTTTCACTTTTAACTTTGTCTTTATTTACTAAAGTCTTTTAATGAAAAATTGTATACTTATTAACCAGTTGTCTTTTTGAATTTTTATACTGAGTATTTATGACCAATAGAACGAAACATTCCTTAATGTTTTTTCCTTTTCTATATTTTGTACTGAAGTCTGCAATATTTTTATGAAAAACCCGACTAACCAGGTGTTTTTTGCAATTCATGTACAGGATGTTTCATAGAACTGACACAGGTTTGTTCCTTTTCACTTTTAACTTTGTCTTTATTTACTAAAGTCTTTTAATGAAAAATTGTATACTTATTAACCAGTTGTCTTTTTGAATTTTTATACTGAGTATTCTACAATTCTGATGCAGATTAAAATTACGAATAGAATGTTTTTTCCTTTTCTATATTTTGTACTGAAGTCGACAATATTTTTATGAAAAACCTTATATTCTACTAACCAGGTGTTTCTTGCAATTTATGTACAGGATGTTCCATAAAACTGACACAGGTGTACCAGATTTTCCCTTATTCATTTTGTTAATTTTTTCATGGAATCTTTTGATGAAAAGTTGTATATTTATTGACCAGCCGCTTTTTAGAAAATCTATATATGTACTGGGCGTTCCACAAAATTGACCCACATCTGCTGAATTACGGGCAATTTTTTCCTTTTTCACTTTTAACTTTGTCTTTATTTACTAAAGTCTTTGAATGAAAAATTGTATATTTATTAACCAGGTGTCTTTTTGAATCTTTATACTGGATGTTCCACAAAACTGATCCAATTACCAACAGAACGAAACTTTCCTTAGGTATATTTGTTTCCATTTCTACAGTTTGTACTGAAGTCTGCAATATTTTTATGAAAAATCTTATTCCCTACTAACCACATGTTTTTTGCAATTTATGTACTGGGTGTTTCATAAAACTGACACAGGTGGACTAGGTTTTTCCTTTTTCATTTAACCAGATGCCTTTTTTGGAAGTTTGGAAGAAACTTTTCTTAGTCTTTCCCCGAGCGGGACCTACTCTTTTTTGAAAAACGTTCTCAATAAACTTTTATATACGGGGTGTTTAAAAACTAAAGTACAGGGTGTTTCTAAAAATGTTATATTTACTAACCAGCGAGGAGAGCACCGCGGAGCGGTGATCGGGCCGCGCACAGCGCGGCTCGAGGGCCGAAGGCCCGAGAGAAAGGTCAAACTTCGCGTCAGCGAAGTTTGCCTACCTTTCTAGTCACAGAACTTAAAGTGCTTCAAATTCCCTACAAAATGGTTTTTTGAGTAAATTTATAACTTTAAAATTACAAAAGTTATGGTAAAAAAATTAATCGCATTTTTTTCGGTACAATTTTCGGTGCGGGTAAATCACCATCATTTTTGTGTATTTTGGAGCACTTGTGAACTGATTCGAGTATTTTAATAATAATTATAAAATTAAAAAAAATTATTTATATATCATCATACTCGCATATAATTTTTAGGAAATTTTTCTATAAGGGGTAGGGTTTTTTATGAGGGATAGGCTTCCATAAGGGTTTTTTGGGTGGCTGAAAAGTTGCAATATATCATAGATCATTTGAAAACCTATTGATTTTAAAATGATCAAAAGTTTATAATTCATTATATGCATACCATTAAAACATCTCAAGCTTTCAATAATATTTTTTGTTTATTTTATTATAAAGGATGGTTTTTAAGGGTTGCAACTTTGTAATGAGTCGTAAGCTTTCTAATGAATAACAAAATAAATGCAATACATTCTGAATGCACCAAAACAATGTTTTAAACTGTTAAAAACTTTTTTTTTCTATTTTTTTGGCCATGTAAAGGTTGAAAAGTAATGAAATTTCATAAATTATATTAGAAAACATGAAAGGAACTTTATCCAAGATATTTGAACATGAATTGAATTTTTAAAATACGCAAATCTGCGATTTTCGCAATTTTTTCGTACAAGGGTAGTTTTCACCCCCAAATAGAAAAAAGCACACATCCAGACAATATAACTTTTGAAGTGGGGGGTCAGATGAGCTTGTATGCAAATTTTCAGGAAAATCCATGTTATCCGAAAAAATTTAGAGCTTTTACTTTAACTTCGCCTTCAGTGACTGGACTAAATAAAGAAATGATATTTTTTAAAAATTGAACATTTTTTTACATTCTATATTTGCACTAAGTTAATAATTATTAATGTTAGTACCTGATTTCTTACAAAAACAAAACGTATTCTAGAAAGTTCCAAATCTACTTTTGATACGAAACGGTAAATCCCGGTCTACTTTCTGGGTAGGCATCTTTTATACAAATTTTCATACCGTATCCAAGTGGCAAAAAGTTAAAAATCCGCCGTAAAACTGTGCAAATTTAAAACTCCCTTAAACGGAGAGAAGAAGCCAACCGCTGGCTGGGTGAAATAAAGTTGGGCCGCGCAATAGCTATTCCCATTTCGCGAAACTTGGAACGCTTACCAGTCGACTCGTTGCAATCCTAATTTGAATAATTGCGTCATATAGCCCCCGGTCGTCCAATAAATGCTCGGCTAAAAGCGGAGATGCCATTCGAATGTTTTTTCTGCCATTTTTGGGGGCAACGAACCGCTTGTACCGGAAAAAATTGATGCGAACCTTGAACTTTTCATCATTTTTCATCTATCTTTTGCTTAACTATGATTAATCCTATTCTTTTTGCCAAGCCTGCGACTAAAATACAATTTCTGTTAAGCAAACAGTTCAGTATGGGTAGAAACTTTGACCTTCTGAGGCTATAATAAGGTATCTTTGAATCAGGCTCCTGTTCTTGTAAGAAATAGCAAATCTCTCAATTTGTCTCATCCGGAAATTTATACAGGGCTTTGACGTTCTTCCGCCCCTCTGTTAGCCGATAGGTGACAAAAAAGACTGACTTTGTCAACTAAAAATTTAACGAACATGTCGACTTTTGATGACAATTTTCGAAAAAAATATATTTAATGCTTCCCGTTACACATTCTATTTATATAACGACAAATATTTAGTAAATCATTTTCTGTACGTTTTATTTACAATATTGGCTAATTTATTGCCACGTCCGCTTCATTGGGCAAACATAGTAATTAAAACATATTTGTCCATTATTACATGCATTTTATGACACGAAATTCGTATTAACGTATCTGCAATCACATGGTATTTACGCTAGCTTATAAGTGCAATCATTTACTATAAAACAATAACTGTGTACATTAGAGATTACCCAAACAACTGGACACAATGTATCAAGAATTATTATTATGTGAACAACGTTAAACAACGGTTTACATAATACAGAACAGCGCCGTTTTGTTGATTATTATTAAATAAAAGCGTTTTTTATTCAGCTGATTTTCTGCACAGTGATGATTAACCAGTTGAATCTGATAAATATTTTTCACGGGATTATTATAGTTTGGACTTTTTTTGCTTTTTGCATCTTTCAAAGTAAAATGATGCAAGCGGCATCGAAACTCGATCAATATTGTGAGAGTTATTCGAAAAATCCTGTCAAAATTCCAATTTAATCAAAGAAAAATACGAGAACCACACTATCCCTAGATGAAATACAAACATCCGAATATCTCGACACGAAAAGTACTCCACCGAAACTTTTTTCCTCATTTTGGTGTCGGCCACTCACTTTTATAATACTGCGATAAATACATCTATGTCCAGTGATGTGGGATACCTAATTATTGTTTTTTTTGGCCAAAAACACCACGTTAAGCTACTTCGCAGTGGAACTGTCGACGATTTCATAACAGCGACTTTATATTTCAATGAAAATGGGCCGGTGCACCGGCCTGAAGCCTTTCGAATGATTTAATCCCATTACAAACATAAAACTGAAGCGGAAACCGCAACGATAAACGAGATTCGTACCGTAAAATCCTCGTTCAAACTAGAAAATACCCGGCGGGCTATTATGAAGTTATATTTTATATGTAAGCCGCACAGAATTATTAAAGCACACAGGAATTATGTACATAGTAGTAATATATAGGGTGTCCCCCCTAAACCTCTTAAAGTTTTCCGGATTGAATCCTGTCGAAAAAAGTTTGACTTGACCATTATTCTAAATTTCAAAGTCAAATTAAGCACTGGAATATGTTAAATGAGACACCCTATATTTATGCAAATTAACTATTAAGTGTAAAAATATATTACACAAGCTTTTATTAAAACAGATGTTTGAGAAATATATATTTTTAAACTAAACGAGATTTTACTCCAGTACTGACAAAATTCTTTGTTTCATTGTGTTTTATAAAAAGTAAATATTTGTCGCAATCAATTATTTCAAACGCGTATTGTACAAAATGCAAGTAAAAGTAAACCTGGGTAACTTTCCCTTTCTCCTAGAATAATATATCGGCACCTCAGCATCTGTCTAAGGATAATTCATTTAATTACAATACTTAGCACAAAGCGATTTCCTATATGCAGACGTTAAATAAGAAAGCGAGGCATATCCGTAACGGCTTATGTAATTTTTATTTTCTCGATTTGTTCGTAGTTATATCTGCATGCTCTGAAAATCTACTTGGTGGGAAACACAATCAGATTTCTCTTATTTGTTGTAAAATCGATTGGTAATAAAAACAATATATCTAGAACGCCACTTTCCACTGAAGCCAATAAACTGGAAATACACATGAAATAAAAAATTATCCGCACATGAAAAACTTTTTAGGTTAACAATCAAATTCTGTTTGTTAACTTTTCTTGCTGAGCAAAATAAGCAACAACTTTGTTACTCTAATAACAAAATGTGGCAAGTATTTTATAAAAAAAAAGGAATAATTAATTTAGATTTTAGAAAAAAAAACACTAATGATAAATCCAGGCCCGGATCCAGAGGGGGTGGCGATGTGGCGATCGCCACCCCCAAAGCACAACATTTTTTAAAGATCTTGAATTTCTCCAAACGGCAACAGGCAGTTAGTCGATATTAATGCAAGTCCCCCTTCCTAACCTACACCTTACGTCATCAAAAAAATAACAACAACAACAACAACAACAACAACAATAATAATAATAATAATAATGATAAAGAAGTGCTTTGCGCCACCCCCAAAACCAGTCTCTGGATCCGGGCCTGGATAAATCTGCAAGCTGTTTCTGCAGAACCAGGGAGAAAATAATTAAAATTAAAATTAATGTTCGCTTAAAAAATATTACACTTTTACTCTTATTAAATTTTCAAAAGAAGGACAATAATAATTTTATATTCTTATTACCCAGCGGTACAGAAGATTAATCCTGCAATTAAGGGAATATAAAGCTCGATATTAACACGTAAATATTAAAACATAATTAGATTTTAAGCGCAATTTCCGGAAAATATACTGCAGGGTGATATTTAAAAAAGAAGTAGGTCGAATTTCACTTAATTTATTAAATTGCTTTTCTTTCCTGCTTTATTCTGTACGAGACATCTTCACAACCATAATTTTGTAAAAATGCATTCTTACTTTCTAACAGAAAAGGAGGTTGTAATTTTTACATCTGCAATTAAATGATATGAATTTCTAATTTAAGTATTTGTTTAACCAACGTGGTCCATAATAAATCATCGAGTAAGCAACAGATGGTCTGCCTAATAATTTTAGAAAATCAAGCATAATTGCTACTTTATATGGATTAGAAATTTCCAAGAGAATTAATTTACACTTAAAATGCTAAAAAAAATGATGTTAAGTAGAAATCACGAATTACACCATTATTAGTCAAAGAATGTTTCGACTTTTAACAATTAAACACAACTAATTGTTAAAAAAAATCGCTTCATTCATCACCACGACATGCCATATATGAATAGCGTTAAATATTTTTGTTTTTTTTTTATAGTACAGTAAGCACATTAGTACTTGTTAATAGTCAACAAAACCGTGGATGTGTATTAATTAGAAAGCTTTTAAGATAAATGCATCCTCAGCTCTATTAGTGGAGTCAAGATAGATTTTTACTTCGCGAAAATTACTGGAAGAGAGAACTTTTTATTTTTCGCTTTGTAAAGTTGTCAGAAACAACAAATAAAAAGTTACCAACTGTAGAGTGTACGCTAAATTATCTATTTAACAAATTAATTGCAAAATTCCAGTTCTTGCAAAATATATAAAAAAAATTAATTTAAAAAAAAATAACTGCGCCATTCGAAAGAACAGGAAATTTTACATGTAAAATGTTAATAAAGCATTTTTTCTAAAATGCGAAACAAAGAACGCGCGGCCCCGAGCGCGCTACACTAAATTTGTTATAACTTTTGATATAATTGATCAAATCGACCTCGCAAAAATTTAAATGAAAGAAGAGTCATCCGGCTATCAAAATTTTATGTCTTTAAACTTTACATATACAAAATTACGTCATTCTATAATTTTATACCATAATAATAAAATTGCTGTCATTCTTTTAATTTTTAAAATAAATATCTGTAACTTTCACAGATTACTCTTCAAATGACGATTGAAACAGTGAGTGATATGGAAAAAATCTTAAAAATTTAATTTGAAAAATATTGAGCCCAACATATTCAATAATTTTAAAAAATCACAAATTTTACTTTTTAGGCCATATTCTATAAATCAAAACCTATAGTTTGTAAACGTGATATTGAAACTTTATGAGAGCACTTTTTAAAGCTTAAAATTTCTCCTTTAAGATGGCGCATTTTATTTTTCTTAGAAAATTGAAATAATAGTTGAAAAAAACAGAAAATAACAAAAAATAATAATATTACATGAAAATTTCGTGAAATTTATTGTTAAATAAAGTTTAATAATGTACAAAAAATTTTTTTTATTTAATAAACCATCAAAGAGTGACCTTGCCAAACGAGCCGGCAAATGCCAAAAATTCTCGGGTTACATACAACGAATAGCACCTCTTGCGTAACCTTTTCGACTTCGTCCTTCACATATGATATTATACAGCGTAGAACATTTCTACATCTATTACATAGCCATTACAATACGCAGTTCATTACTAATTATGTAAAATATTTATGTTGATCCCTGGTTTCGCTTTGCAACGTATTAAAGGCCAGTAAAAGTCACTGACTTCACGGAGAATGTTAAACATCTGACCCATAGCTCTCAGCGTTCTTATGATTACGTAGGCAGCTCGCTGGAAAGTGGTTGGTTGTAACGATCGACTTGCAGATTACACTTAAACGAAAATGGGTGACTTCTGTTGTTCGAGATGAACTGAATCCGGATTTTCAGCCCTATGGGATTAAAAATAGGCCAAAATGCCTATGTGGCATTCAAATATATTCTCTAAAGTTCATAATCATGCCCGAGAAACATATTATTTACAGGCTCAGTTCTTTTCAGCGGCAATAATACGTCTTTCCCATAAAATACTGCCTATTTTATCGATTTTTAGGTAATTATGCTCTGTCTTATTATTACTGACGAATTTTTTACTGTATATTATTTCTTATGTTTCACTATCGTGTAACTGTATCCTGGGACTTGTTCCCGTCGGATAACAAGTTAAATATCGATGAAAACAAACGATCTTCTATACATCGACGTCGAAAAATACATCATTTTAAAATGCATATTAGACTACGGAGGCGAGCAACGAGACGATAAAACTTACACAACTTTTCCTCAAAGCGAGTGCATTGATGGATTAGCCTGCACCTCTTCAGACGCTGCATACTAATTTGAATAGAGCACCTACTCCAACGGCCGTAAAAAAGTACAAAGCGATAAAATTATCTTAAAAATGCTTAACGAGCAGATCCGGGGACAATGAGAGACTAACAACAGTCCTGTCGACGCTGATGGTGAGATAATTTTATAAGGAGATGATTAGCCGATGATTGATGGGGTACTTTATTAAGCGAAGAAACGTCGCGATCGGGGTAAAAAATTGAGTGTTAATTTTGGCAGTGATATAACACTTAAACTGTGTCGTTCTATCAACCTATACAGGGTGTTCCTAAATAAGTGTCGCAACGAAAAACTGTAAATTCCTCTTTACAGTTTTTCATAGACCAGGGCGGATCTGTCGAAATATCCCACTTCTTGGATGTAAGAGGGGGCAAGCTAATTTTTGCTGGAATACCTTCAGTTCAACTCACATAATAAAAGTGTAGATCTGGGCGAGGTCCGGAACATTTTCAAAATTGCAAATATGTTTAAAAAATTGAGTTTTTTACTTATATCTTGGAACCTATGCATTTTGGAAGAATATTGAAGAGGAAGAAAGTTTTACAATTGAATTTTGCACAACATACTGTAAGTTAAATATGTTTAAATTTACTTTCGATGTAAAATAGCAATAATTGATGAAAAAAAAAGGCAAACTAAGAAAAAATGGTACTTTAAAATTATAATATTTGAAAAAAACTAAATAGTAAATTGATAAATATAATCTAATTGTTTAAAAATTAAAAAAAGGGTGTTGACTTTAAAAATTTACTGTGGCCGACCGATTTCAATTTTCAAAGATCTAGATGCTTTATTTGAGACTGTGCAACATTTTGAAATTTCGGATAATTTTTTTCAAATTTTTTTTCAAAAAATTATTTAGCGAAAACTATAGAACCGATTTTAATGAAATTTGGTGTGTTGTTTTATTAGAATGCCCTCAGAGCTATTAAAATAATTTTTAAAAAATTATCCAAAAAACTTGGTTATTTTACCTTTTTTCATCAATTATTGCTATTTTTCAACATCGGTATTAAATCTAAACATTTTTAACTTACAGTATATTGTGCAAAATTCAATTCTAAAACTTTTTTTCCTCTTCAATATTCTTCCAAATTGCATAGATTCCAAGATATAAGTAAAAAACTGATATAAAATAGGTATTTTTTTGAATTTTTTAAACATTTTTGCAATTTTGAAAATGTTTCGGACCTGGCCCAAATCTAGGGATCTACACTTTTATCATGTGAGTTACACTGAAGGTAATCCAGAAAAAAATTGCTTGCCCCTCTCACATCCACCTCAAAACAGATCCGCCCTGGTCTAATATAAGATCGATGGATCATGGTTGTATGGGTAATTTCCAGTGGCGTACAAGTGGTTTGTCAAAAGTTGGTAACCCTGTAGAATTCGACGCGGTTCTACCGTTTGTCTTCAAGGGTCGACACAGGCATTGAAGGTGAGTTGTGTCTAAAAAAAAATAAAAGAAACGCCTTCAAGGACGCCGCCCAACCTCTACCGTCATTTTTCATCGCTAGATGACCTGCGAAGTATCGATTCTATCTGCGATCGTGTGAGTTATGTTAAATGGAGAACAATACACGTTCTTTTTTTCTTTCCGAGTCTATCTCGATCACGACTACGAGAAGGTCAAAGGGACGACGAGAGGTAAAAGCTTCCTTGTTTATGGATATAACAATGCGTTCCCTTTTAGTTCTCGAAAGAAAACTGGACATAATGCAGGCTAGAAGATGCTGTAAATCATGTAAAATTTATCGTTAAATTTGTAGGTGTAAAGAGGCCACCTGGAAATAAAGAAAAAAACATTATTTTGTATTGAGTTAACAATATTCTACATAACGGTTGTTCAAAAACTATTTACCTGTTCAGGTTGAATTAATACGTGATTAAAAAACACAAAAATCTTAATTACATTCCATCAAGCGCGCAGATGCCAGCGCGCCGCGATTACAATTTTTAATTTTAAAGAGAAATCCACTTTTTGCAGCAAAGCAACACATACTGAATACGTTTGCTCGCCATAATAGAAACCGCTTAATATACCCTCGACAACTACGCGTTTACGGCTAAAACTTTTTTTCTAAATAAGCAATATTAATGTATTCTTAAACCGCCGCCTATCCTCTGGATGGCAGCATCTGGTATTCAAGGATCTCGCAAGAAGAAAAAGACGTTACTTTTAGCATAATCGCGGTTTCCCAGGCATTCCATCTAACGTGGCCGTAAATACGCCATCCGAGATGAAAATATATTCCGCTATTGTGAAAAAATTTATACGGGAGCCAGCGCCGTAATCAAACGGACATTAGCCGTGGTTTCTGGAATATTAGCGTTTGGGATTCCGGCCTATTCCTCTTAAGAGGCGCGTGTTGAATACAAATCTTCGTCTTCGCCCGACTACGTATGAACTAGAGACGTTTTTATTCGAGTGTGTCGGGGGAAACCAACGAGCGGGTAGCCGTACACGACAGCTCAATACCCTCGGTTTTGCCTTGGCCAACGTCGTTGCATGATACTTGGAAAGATTAAATTCGGATAATTTCGACATTTATTGGCATGAAAAGTTAATTTCTTGTAAAAAAATTACACCCAAATCTTCATTTTTGTCGTATATGTCATAATATAACATTCTGATATGTTTTTTTTTTTCAATAATAATAGCAATCGTCTTTATCTATGCCATTTAGAAAACTGATAACAAACATGTTTAGTGGCAGTTCATTATTTTGACACCACTCATTTAATCTTGACATGTCTTTTTGTAATACACTAGAATACATATATCAACAAATATAATAGAGCTTTGAGTTATCTGCATATATCGGTAGCGAAAATTCAATTGTTTTCAGCCACGAAAATAGAATAATTCCAAATATTTCGAATTTTCACTACCAAGAACGGCGGTGACAGCATTTTTAACATTAAGGATATGTTTCGCTTTGTACTAGCTATTCTGTACAGATTTAGTTTCGCGCAACTCACTCGGTTTCAAAAATATATATACCTATATACGTTTTCAGCCACGAAATTTGAATAATTCTAAATATTTCGAATTTTCACCCCCAAGAACGGCGGTGACAACATTTTTAAAATTATGGCGATGTTTCTCATCGTACTAGCTATGTCCTGTACAGATTTAGTTCCGCGCAACTCTCTCAGTTTCGAAAATTCAATACCTATGTATGTTTTCTGCCATGAAAATTGAATAATCCCAAAATTATTGTCATAGAACTATTCTGAAGATGAAGAAATATAGACAGTTTGGAAAATATGGCACAAGCATTAACTATACCTTAAGGATCATTAAAAATAACATCATGGTGCATCATTAAAATGTCTTAAGTGATCTTTTACGTCTGTTTACTTTATTGCACCTGCGTTTACGTTTTTGAGCTCGAAAATTCGACTGTCGTGCAGATAAGCATCTTTAAACCATTTCCGAACTGTCCTAAATAGATATTTCCTTACATTATAGTATTTATGTGGGTCCGAATAATTTTCTTTGTTGATCACCTATATAAACACAATCAACAGTAATGTGACGCAGGCTGGAAATCGAAACTTAGTCGATTAAAGGAAAAGCTCGCCTCCAGCTGCTCCTCTTCGGCTATTAAAGTGAAAGAAGACCTTCGTTAAGTGCATCTTCTTAATAATAGGGTACTTAGACTTGCTGCACGATGGACGGGTCAAACTTACAGTCGAAAGTAGGGTAAGAAGAGAAACTGGTAACTTTACAATACATATTTAAGAGGTATAAGAGGTTTTAATCAAAATAGTCCCGAGTAAATGTTTTCCTGCAATGTCTGCGTTTAGGAATCTTGTCTGTCAATACCTTTTGCATATCTATAGTTCTGGCATCGAAAAACATTTTTTGACATCATTGAATTGGGTAAAAAACGGTTAAAATTAGTTTATCATAAGAGTAAAAATAACTAGAGACATCTGCTGTGAATTTGTTACATGACAGATGTATCGGTGAAAGCAGGGTAGAATCTTTAGACTAAAATATGTCTGGAATCTGGCGATGGCGGTTCTACAAGTTTATGGGAATAAAAAGCGTAATTTAGTAATTAAAAGACATGATAAAACGTATCTATATATGTAGAAAAATATTTTATATTTTCTTAACTTTCACTGAGCAATAAAAGAATGGAACGATCCAAGGTACAATAAAAATAAATGTCCTCTCCTAAAAATATTTACAACATGCCTAAAACCTGCGCTTTAATGACGATATTTGTCCCACGTATTCACGAACTCCGGTCAACTGTATTCTTTAATCGTATATTTCGAAAGTTTTACATCGCATTCGTTACGCAAGGCTTATATATTCGTACTGTCGACGAAAGTGACTTTAAAACCGAGGTAAGTGACGAACAATGCGGAAACGAACTTACAGATGCGCATAGGAAAATATTGCACAACCCGAAACAACCTTCTCCTTGTTTAAAATACCACAATATACATATATCAAGACTGTCTAGATCGTAACATTAACATACGAATTATTAATGAAAATTCTATTGCAAAATACCAGTTTCTTTAAATACGTGAGAGATTTAAATGCAAAGGAATTTTGCGAAGTTTCTACCAGTTTTGACCACTAGAGTTTAGCATAGAAATACACTCCATTTAAACAAAGTTGTAGATGGTTTAACAAGGTTGTCGGTGCACAAAAAATTTAAAAATATGTGTAGTTAAAGAAACTAATGTGGTGTTTTTTCAGTTTTGTATTCAGTTCAATATTGTCATTGCCATTATAGTTAACACATAAACCAAAATCAACATAAGGAGACAGTGTTATGTAAAAAAAAATAATAATAAATAAATAAAGTCATAAATTAATTAAACTCCCCTGATTCTTCGCCAGTGGTTGACAGATTTATACAGAAATATACCAAATTATTACCTTTCAATTAGTTACATCATTGCCCCAAGTTTCGTCAATCTACGTTAAACAACTTCAGAGATAATTGAAAAAATGTGATATTTTTTAAAAACTGTAACGTCCTCTATCTTGGAAACCAGTAACTTTAGGTTTATTGAGGCGTTTGAGCCTAAAATGATCATTAATTTATGGCATAGACTTAGAATACACCCTGTATAATATGAATGAATAAATGAATATTTTTTTCAGGCCAACATGGGACAACATTGCTACAACGAAAAATACACAAAGGAAGTAAACCGTCCCTTCAGGGTTACACCGGTGTTTGTTTAAGATTTAACAAGGAAATATTTTGTTTACCCTCAAAGGTAAGTGAATCACAACCACCTACCTACCTATGTCAAATACCACAGATATTTTCTTTTGCAATAACTTGGATATGCTCAATGATTTTTGTGGTTTATCCTTCGTATATATTTGAACGGATATTTCTCAATTCTTTGTAGATGAGACGATTTATTAATTGTAATCCAATGCTGGACGGAGCTTTAGTCCGCAGAATAGTGGACATTTGATTCGAAATTACTTTATTCCACTTACCTCTAAACCTATATGGAATTTGTAGGTTATCAAGCCACATTTAACAGCATAGCAATCACCTTAAACCTAATCATTGTGTTTATTATTATGGGAAACTATTAATTTTCGAAATCGTGAATTAAATGGTATTGTGTTTCCTGGTGTAAATCTTAAGAAAGCGATCGATTGAACTCTCTTGGATGGAAACCATAATTCATACTTCGAGAGAAGAGAAAGCTGATGACTAAGGAAGCGCTAAAAGATTTTAATGAAAGATATACGTTACTATAATACAATAATTTGTGGGATATTTCTAAATTTTCATTAACGCACTCTTCTAGCAAAGACAGTCTTAATACATGTTTTAGTGTAAAGAATTCTTTATAACATTTCTATGATCAATTTTGGATCAATATCTCTTCTCTGTCATTGTAAAGCTTTTAGCTGCTCATGAGTAAGGTATATGTTACCTCTAAAGACTACTGAAGATTACTAATAAAGAAAAGGCACACAGCTACTGTTGCATGGGTGCTAATGAGAATCAGTAACTGGAGCGTTGGCAACGGTAAATATAAATTACCAAACGTGCAGATAATTGTTTAATTACCGGCCTATTACGCCGCGGAATATATGTAACAGAGCAAGCCCTGAAATCCACGAGAGAAAAGGCCTCGACGAACTATACAAGGAAAATTTCAAATATTGTTACGTGATGCTATAATTCGTAATAATATTCGTCTCTCACGTACGCATAAACAAACTGATATGGCCATAAAATTAAATACGGTTTTAATAAATTTGAGTTCCGTGTTATATAAGAGGACTTTACTTTCCTCGTCTTAAATTTACACTATGGACACTTTCTAGTTGTAAACAAAAAGCGGCCTGAAAATATAAAGTTATGTGAATATAGAGCGTGTCCAATTACCTCACGAGTTTACGTAGAATAATGAAAATGTTGACGTTTAGATATTATTGAGATATTATTTTAAAATCTCATGAAAGTTTGATTCAAATTCATTCATCATTCAAAGAAATATCCTGTATTCTTGCTGTTCTATTATTACTTTTGGCAAAAACTAATCACGTAAAAAATAGCAATTGCAAGAACATATTTTTGTCGTTACAAGAACAGTGATATCCTATCTCGTACGAAATTAATAAATATTAACAAAAAGAATTATAATAAACATATAAAACGTTTATAATGAATTGAAAAACACTGACTTCATTTGATAAGATTTAAAAAAAAATCTTTGAATTTGTTTAAATTAGAATTTTCCCGGTAATACTAAATAAAATTATTCATTTAGTTTAATAACGTTTTAGTTTCTTAATGGGCAGCTGACGAAAACACAATTTAATGAAGATTTATATGCAGATTATTGCGTACCAGAAGAAAGTTTTGTATGTTAATCGAAATAAATAGAAACTGTTTACAAGGTATGACTTATAGGGTGATCCAAAAAAAACGATTTTTTTTTCGTGTCTTGTGAAAATATATCAGTTTATCATGTTTTAAGAGCCCCCTCAAAAAATCAGCTCAAAAAAATTTTTTTAGAGGTCGCTCAAGATTTTAAAAAATTTCCAAAATTGTCAAAAATTGAATTTTTTTTTAAATTTTTTTACTCGTTATTTTATTATTTTCTAGGTTGAAAAACATCTCGATTCTGAACATTACAAATCGATATTTTAATTTCTAAAGGTCACAAAGCATGTTCTATATGTAAAATTTTTAGTTTTTAAGATATAGCAACATTTCTGAAAAAATTTTTAGGTAACTAATAAAATTTACTCAAAATGGAATGATAAATTATGAACTGACAAGTTGACACAATG
>NW_019416868.1:0-28684 GCF_000390285.2 Anoplophora glabripennis
GAGCTGTAAGCCAACTAGAAGACTGGTGCAACAGGTGGAAGGTGGCGATCAATCCGGAGAAAAGCACAGGTATTATGTTTTCTCGTAGGTATCGAACGAGAAGACATCCAGTGGGCGACCACCGTCAAGTACCTAGGGGTAACCCTGGATCGCACGCTGACGTGGAAGCCGCACGTCGACGCTATGACCCGCAAAGCGAAGATGGTGACGGCGAAGCTTTATACGCTTCTGTGCAGGGACAGCCTCCTCTGCCTGCGAAATAAGCTAACCCTCATCAGAGCAGTACTGCAGCCACAGCTGACATACGCTGGAACCGCGTTGGGACACGCAGCGAAGACGCACCTAGCCCGGGTGCAAGCCGTCGAGAATATCGCCCTCCGTTGCGCGACGGGGGCCCCTTGGTTCGTCCGCAACAGCGACATTCGCCGGGATCTGGGATTCACCTCAGCCCTGGAAGCGATCAGAGAGCGCGCGAGAAAGCTTTTCGAGCGCGCCGAGATCCACAGCAACCCGCTGATCCGGAACGCGGTGGACTACCGACCCGAAGAGGCTGCCGGCAGACGCAGGCGGCCTAGACATCAACTCCTGGACGCAGGGTGAGTCGAAATTTTTCTGTCTGTTTCAGGACCGCCAGGATCAAGAGACGAAAACGACGACACACACACACACACACACCCCCCTACCTTCCTTATCCCACTCTCCCCTCCCGCGCTAGCCTAAGGGCCACCTTAGCAAAGCGCTTCCTAAGCTGCATAGCTGCACGACCTCACCCAAAACCACCACCCCGGTCGCAAACGACAGTCGTCGTTTGCGACCGATACACGACACCCCCGGGGGTATACACAGACGAGCCGGCGAAGAAAGAAGAGCGCCAGAAGAAAGGGCCCTAGCCGGCGGGGCCCAGCCAGGACAGGAGGAGGCCCCACGAACCGATCCAATCCGGCCGCGTTGGCGGTCCGGAATGACGGGGAAAGGGCCTACCTCTACGAGGCGTCCGGGCCTACAGCGATGAAGTGGGTAAAGAGCGATAATCCCGCTCGACCCCGCTCCATCCGAGGTCATTTTTCCTGCCAAGGATATTGGCGCGTTGTACCAAGACACTCAAGAATTTACCACTTGCCCAAGGCAGATGGACGCAGTTGCTTCAGCAAAATATGAGTTTTACTTAGGAACAAGTCCACAGCAAGTTTCATTAAAATCCATACTAACATTCTCCAGATATTATAAAAAACATATATTTTTTTTTTCAAGAACTTTGACAATCAATAGCAGAGTAGCCAGACATTTTTTCTTAATGGAAGTTAGGTCAGATCGTCTTCTTTTGAGCCAAAGATTGTCGCAGTACCTTTTTGATCATGTGCTTATGGGAGACCCTGTATAATCTTTTTCTGATAATAAAGAATAAATGAGCTATGTACCATTCAATTTTTGGAGATATAATTCATATCTTTATTCATAGATTTAAGGCGTCAGAGCACCAATTTACACAATATTTTTAAAATCTCACATCTCATTGGTTTAAGGTTTAAGGGGTGTAATGTGAAAAATGTAGATATTTAAATTGTTAATGGAAAATAACGGCGATCAGTTTTTGAAAGATTATTGGCGATTTTCTGAAACGCAAAACACTCCAAATTATATTCTGATCAATTTTGTTTTAAAATATTTTCGGGGATATACGATAATCGAAAAAGTTTTTAAAATGCATATATAACATATACATTACATATTATACACGTTTTATTTTTCTAAATCTCTTTAATTAAAGAACTAAATTTTTTGTATTTTACTTCTATAATACTAAAATGCGTTCTTGTCGAAACAAAAATTATTATCTAATTTCAATTTTTTTAAATACTCACATGCAAGAGAAACAGTTTTTGTTGTTGGAAATGTGCTTGCTATTTACAAAAAAAATACCAAAATACCCTCGACGTCAAATATTTTGTCATCTTATATAAGTAAAACAACTTTTCAGTGTTTCGCTGAAGTTTAGAAGCGACAGATATCCTCGATTTATAAAAAGTTTTCAAGGACTTTAAGTGACTAGTGTGGCAATAACTACAAACATATCTATAAAAGAAAACTTGATGAATTTTCTGTATAGAAAACAGAATGCTGGAGACGTTGGTTTCCTTGTAACAGTTACTTTTCAGATGGTTAAAAAAACTCTATAGAAATAGTTTTTATACTTCATAGCCTTTCGATATATATAGTATATAAAACTATTATACTATATCATTTCATTTTACTTTTTTTATACAATATTAAATATCGCCTGCAATTATTTATTTGTAGCATTTCCGATACTCCTTTTATTGGATCGGATATTTCTGCTTTTCTGCGCTAAAAGTAACGTGGTTGATTTTACAAATTCTATTAAAGACGTTTCTTGTGGGACAAAACTAAATAAAATTTACACGTTGACAAATGGTTTTTGGTTTTTTATATATTTTTTTTCCTTTTCATTATAAGTTCAGTCCATATTTGTGAGTTAAATATTTTCCAAATAATATTATACATTAATTTTGTAGTATTAATAATATACCTGTACGATCCGACCAATCCTTAAAATATTTTTCATCTGAGTTTCAAGATTCTTTTGTTTTCAACATTCATATTTGAAAATGTGAACCAAAAGTTCTTAATTCTCCTTTCTATTATAAAATCAAGACATTTTTAAAATGATAGGAGCTCAAATACCTATTAATGTTATTAATTTAAATTCTTTTTTGTCCTGTAATTAGTTTTAAATGTAAACCTTAATGTTTAAGATGTAGGGTAATGGGGGGAATATGAGCATAGCAGGTAATATGAGCATCATCGTAAAACGTAAGATAGGATTGTACTGGTGGTGATATCTATGTAAATTATGACGCATTACTAATCGTAAAATAATATCAAGTTTGACAAACGACTCTATAGGCCATGAAAAAGAACTGAGAAATGACCAATTCGCGACTTTTTGTTTCGGTAAGCTGAATTTATCACTGTAGATGCTAAATTATGTAAATAACATATTAGTTTCCGCAGTCAGAAAAATGGGGGGAAGATTGTTTACAGGCTGGTTAATTGTATAATTTTTTCCTTAATTCACGTTTTTCGCTTATAACTTTTTTCCGTTCATTTCCACGAGAAAACAGAAAAGTAATTTTTTTTTTCGTCTTCAAAAGACCTACAAAACTAGCCCTCGAGCGTCAAAAAATATTGATTAGATCAAATGTTATAAACAGATGTTTATTTATGACTTTTGAATTAAACATTTATAAACTGCGTTATTATTACCAGAACATTTTGGCATCGCATCCTCTCATTCCTTATCACTCAATAACTCACACGAATTCTGGAATCGGTAAGTTGAATAGTTTACAAGTTATGGCCTTATAAACAAATTAACTAATTATTAGTATGGACGATCCCGAGCATCTTCCACAATCTCACTGATTTTTTTCATGGTAGATTTAATAATAATACATTGAAATCTATCATTTTTTTTATTACAAATTTTCAACTTTTTTATTTTTTAGCCTTAGTTGCAAAATGAAATATACGACGCACGCGCGTGTTATAGTTATATATTATTACATATTTGGAAAGCTTATGAAAAATCTTTAAGATTCGTTGAAAAACAACGGAGTTATAGACTGTCAAAGTTGACGGCCTATTGTTAAATAAATTAGGTTGGTAGCGGCAAAAAAATACTGTCATAACCGGCAACCCGAGTACTTTCCCAGATACAAATATTTTATTTGTGGAAATATGTCAAATGCATAAGAAATATTGTCAAACCTCAGCCAGTCGCTAGATTTTTCGGCGAGCCGTGGCGCGTTTGAAAAAACTCGTATTTGCTCTTCAAAATCGATGGCGCAACTAGAATAGAACTTTTCTTGGAAACTATTTACGAATTGCCTAGAAATTCCGGCATTCCGAGATATTGTGAGAAAGGTCATTGCGGAGATGAAGAGTATTCAGAAAAAAAGAGCAACTAGCGAGTGTGGAGTTCCTCGTCAAACTGTAAGACGTTATTTACAAAAGGTACGTTCTGGAAATCAATTGAAAGAGAGGCTTGTGAGGAAAAGTGTGTTTACTGCTTCTTAACTTGGAAAAGAGGTTGTTCGGTGTAAGCGTTACAAATGTGAAAAAATACGTTTTCCAATATTGCGAAAAGAATGGCATTGTTAACCCATTCAACCCTGTCAAATTGGGAAGGACTGGTTCTATTACTTTCTGAGGAGTAATCCTGAGATAATTCAGTCCAAAGCAACATGGCTTTATTCCAAAACGATCTACGTCTACCAATTTACTTGATTTTACACACCATATCTTAGAGGCCTGTGAGCAGGGAGTGCAAGTGGACGCGATATACACTGATTTTCGCAAGGCCGTTGACCATAACGTGATATAGTAGTCGGGGTTAGTAGCCGACTCGTTGGTTGCGTTGATAGGGTCATATCTTCAAGAGAAAAAGTTGATTGTGAAATATTGTGGTCTTTTTTCTAATGAGTATAGAGCATACTCTGGTGTCCCTCAAGGATCTAACTTGGGGCCACTTTTATTTCTATTTTGTATTAATGACTTGCCTAACGTAATCCATAATTCAGATTGTTGATCTTTGCAGATGACCTGAAGTTATATAAGCGTATTGAATGCCCCAATGATTGTATATCACTTCAAGGTGATATTGACGCAATTTATGAATGGAGTCGAACCAATAAACTTGACTTTAATATCCAGAAATGTCTTACTATATCTTTTACACGCAATAAACAAATAATATTTTGTCGATATCTAATGAATGGCTCTGAATTAAGCAGGCAGGAAAGTGTTAAGGATTTAGGCGTAACTATTGATTCCAAACTGTCATACAAATTGTACATTGAAAATATAACTGCGTCAGCTTATAAAGCGCTAGGTTTTGCGTTAAGGGAATCGAAAAACTTTCGCAACATTAATTCAATCATCTCATTATATAATAGTTTAGTTAGGCCTAAACTTGAATATGCTTCATTGCTCTGGCACTCTCTTCATCGAATATATGCAGTACCTAAGTGTAAAAAATGTACAGAAAAAATTTCTAAGATTCCTTTATTTTAAGAAATATAATAGACCTCCGGATTACAATTTTACTCGGAGTGTTCACTTATGTAAAGAGTTTAATATCAATTCACTGTACAATCGGCGTGTTATTGCAGTACTCCTGTTTGGGTACAAAGTACTAAACTCCCTTATTGATGACCCATACTTGTTGCCCTTAATATCTTTCAATATCCGCCCGAGAAATACTAAAATGCACGAACTTCCTTACATCCCCACTCGTAAGACTACCCAATTTGTACCTCTCCTGTCGCTGTTCCGTTTAATCAACCAGGTTACTAGCAAAGATTGCGTGGATCTGTCTAATTCCTTTAGTTCATTTATAAAATCTGTTAAGTTTATATATTCAGTCGATAATTTATGATAATTTGTTATTTATAAGTATGTACTGTCTGATGACCAATCTGATTGTTATTTATTTTGAAATTTTGTTGATATTTCTATGTTTTGAAGTTCTTTGTAATTAGGCATTGTTGCCTGTTTGGAAGTAATAAACAAATAAATAAATAACTATCCGGAAACCTTAGGACTCAATAAAATGAACGTTACCGTATTTTTCAACAACCTAAAAGAGATTATTTAATGAAAATGGATCAATGAGGATACCTCCAGAAAACATGTTCAATGTCGACGAATCCGATTACACGACTGTGCATAAACCTGAAAAATCGTCGCTTAGAAATGCAAAATATAGGTTCATTGCTCAAATGTAGGGCAAAACAATTACCGTTGTATGCTGTGTTAGTGCACGTAAGCAATACATATATTGCGCCCATGTTTGTTTTCCGAAGAGTCAGAATGCGTCTTGATCTCTTAGACTTAGACAAAGGACCACCGGGGGTTATTGGAGTGGCAGGTGGATCAATGAAGAATTGTTTATGTTTGGTTTGATCACTTCTTGAAACTAGTTAAATCAGCTAAGTTGTCCTGAACCTGTTTTGATCATTCTTGACTAACTCTGATTGAAAAAGTAAGAGAAAATAATATGGTTTTATTATCCCTTCCTTCTCATTCTACTCACCGATTACAGTCGTTGGACGTGGCTGTATCCAAAGCCTTAAAAACACATTTTATGATCAAGCTGTGGCAACATTGTTAGCGCAATATCCTGGCAGGATTGTGGCAGAAAAAAAGATACCAGAGCTTTTTATGATTGGATATGGGAAGGGCAGAACAATAAAAAATGCTGTGCCTAGGTTTAAGAAATGTGTAATTTTTTCATTTGATCCTGAAGTCTTCACAAAGAAAGACTTCGTCGCTTCTGATTTATTTGACCATAATCCTAACAAAAATTTTGGGAATCGGGGAAATATTTCTCAAAGATTAGAAGAAGTACTGCCTGCGACACCCTTACCCATAATAATTAAAGAAAACAATTCCAAGGATAACATCACCAAAACACCAGAAAGTACACTTGAAAGGACACCTGAACAATCTCAAAATTGTATCGAAGATTCAGTGCAACCCAAAACTCCTAAATGGCGCATGGATCTTTTGATTTCCAAGCAAGAATGATATGAATATATCCCCAAGCTTCAGTGATCCAATTCCTACACCTGTTAGACAGATAGTAAGTACTTCACGAAAACGTAAAATAGCTTATTCTACAGTTCCAACCAAGACCCCATATAAAAATGAACTTTCTGAAACTGTAAAGAAAAAACCTGCACCTGCACACATACTACCAGATATGGTGGGTAATATGAGGAACTCGACCACTCGCAAATTTATCGACAAAAACTTCAGTCAGACGAGAAAGCAAAGTAATTTTGCACGAATTGATAAACTATATTGCCTTATGTCATATAAAACCAATTTTCACAGCAAAATATCCAAAATCATGGAAAATTATTGAAAACTGGTTAAGGTGCTCATATTCTCTCTCCCCCCCTCTCACTACTTTCATTGAAATTGCAAATTTGCGAACTATACGAACAACTTTATCTGTAATTCAAACAAAGCTATATTTATATCAGGTGCACGTTTTTCGAGTCACATCAATAATTTTAAGAGATACCTTCTCATTTTGCACAATACTGCTGGAAACCAAAATTTTAGTAAATGTTTTGTTTTTGTTCTTCTTTTGACTTCAAAGCATAAAAACCAATTGAATGTTTATGGGTTCTAGCTCTAGTAGTAAAGGCGATCTCTAGTAAAGGCGATATGGTTAAAAGACTTGGATGCTTAACAACAAACTGCTAATAATATTTTACGAACATATTATTTAAGATATACCTAAAACTGCAGTTCTAATAAAGCCACGTACCCAAATATATAAAAATATGCAGAATGCTGTAAAAAAACAAACATCCAATAGTTTTCCAGGTATCTATTACTTCGAAATGGTAAGAAAATGTTCTAAATAATGGAATGTATAATGTTATGTCGATATGTAAATGTAATTTCTCAAATAATTAAATTAAAATAAATGAAAATTAAAAATATAAATTAGGTAAAATGTTGTCGTTAGAAATGCCCAGTTTCAAGTAATTTATGAAAACCAGTCAGTTCTTTTGGAATCAAAAATAATGCATATTCTTTATTAAATTTGGATACTCTGTATATAAAAATTTGTGAACTCGTGTTTTCATAAGCTTTTTTCTTAATTCGTTTGGCTAAACATTGTAGTTACATCCTGTATATTTAGATTTTATGTATCTTGTTAATTTTATACTTTTGCCCAATAAAATGGTAATGTAAAATTTGCGATACCTATACATGCGTTATTAAGTTATAAGTCCTCCAATACAAAATATTGCACTATGTAATAAAATGACGAATACGGTACTAATAACTTAGCTTTATAAAACCGTATTCAATTTAAAAAATGAAGCATGAATATACCACCGAATTAAAACCACCCAAAACAAAAAGAATAATAAATGAAAATTCCAGCAGCAAAGAGTAATTGTGTTATTTCCCAAATGAAACGGGCAAAATTCGTCCACGATTATGTCATTGTTCAGAAAATGTAGGCGAGTGGACAATACCGGAACATTTATCCTTTTCCGCTTCTGTTTGAAAATTTTTATGTAACACACGTTTGGATTTTATCACGGCTATTATTAGGTTACTCCTCGCACAGTTTCACTTATTTACAATTAAATGATACTACTTTCTCTAAGGTCATTAAAAGCTAATGTTATTTCAAAATTAAAAACATTCGATAAGGTACTGTGACCAATTAAGATAAATTACGGGTACAGAAAGAAATACAATTTGATATTTGTAGTCTAAAGTATACAGGTTGACCGCAATATAAATTCCATATTATGTTTAAGGAGGTATATCGGGGTCCGAGGGAAGTGAGGACCGCAGGGGCGGTCCTATGCTTTTCTTATGGGACTAAAACCCGCTATTGAAATTATTTGCGATAAACATTATCTATATTGTAAAGAAATCTACTCATATGCACATAGCATACATATTGACTAATTAACAACATAAAAATAGCATATTTAAGTAGTTTTAAATTATATTTAATGAATGCATAAAGACTATGTAGATGTGGCAACAGCGCTAATAATTGACTAGCAGTTGTACACACTGCGAACCTACAGACTTCGGACATCGGAGATATTGCCCGTCAAATTCGGGTAAAGATGCGTACGCGTTCAAAAATGTATTGTGTGTAAACTGTGTACAATATAATTATTATATATAGCAAATATATCGTATTATCCTCGCAAAGATTTGTATCCTTTATTTAAAATCCGTAAATCATGTGAACTGGTAAAACAACGAGAATTATGTTAATTTAGTTCTAAAGAAATGAAATGACACTCACGCCCATCTCTCGTCCAAGTCAAAGAAAATGTTGGATGCAATTTTGAAGGTTCTGTGATAAAAATTAGATTATTACTCACTGTTCGTGTTTTTAATCTCTATTTTAGTAATGTTACAACAGTTTTGCAACTGTAACAAATTTTTTAGATATAAAGTTTGCAGATAAATATTTATGTTTTTTATTATTCCGTACAAATTCTTTTATCTCAAGTGTTACTAATTATATTAACCAAGTAAAGAAAACTTTATGTAACCCTAAATATTGCTGGGTAATGATTACGATGTTTTTAGAAACCATTAAATATATTAAAAGGACTGTATTTTTTATTCCAATAAATATATCACAGCTTCTTAGTGTTTTAAATTAATCTAGTTTTTTAAAATCATTACAAAGAATCATTTGTTGTGGATAATTTATTGTTGATAAGAATGGACATGGGATTTAGGAAAAATGTATGTGTGAAATCAATTTCATTATTATCAAGTCTTTCAAATGTATTCCCTCCTTGCTATCAGCTGATTGTGACGTTGCCACATTAATCCTCAAGTCAGACAGAAATGCAATTATTAGTTTCTGTTTCTAATTAATATAGCCGTACTATGTTGAAAACTTACATTAGTTTTACACCAAAAATAAGATAATACTGTTTACTATCTATGGAAAAGTTTTGTTTCACAATTTCTACATTTGTTCCTCAGTTATGGGCAAAAAAAGAGCCGCACCGTCCATATAAACTTCGCCATATAAACCTATGTTAAAATGAACAACTTTTAACAACAATATCTCAAAATCTAGATTAAAAACAAAATTTCAAAAAATATGACGCACAGAGGGAGCACTGGGTAATACGCTACATAAATTTCAAGTGCATCTGTGCATTTGAGTAAACCCGATATACCTCGTTAATACGTGGTAGTTTTGTTAATTATTAATACCTAATTGTATTGCAGTGTTCCACTGAATTCTTAACAAGAAATGTGATATTTACGTGATTGCACATGTTTTTTTAGGTCTTGCTAACATTTAAACGATGATTTAGGTAACTTTGGATTGGCCAAATCTGACTACCTAGTTTACTTGCCCCTTAGGGTAAAGTTGAGCAAATCGTACAGGGTTTTCAAAATGGTCTTTAGGACCTTTGATTTCAGTGTATTTAATCGATAAAATATTTCATTTTATTGTCTACTTACTTTCACATCAATATATTCACATAAGGTAATGGAAATTAAATTTGTTTTTCCATAATACTGAGAAACAACAAAAACTGCTAAATGTACGAATTACTAACTTATTGGCAAAGTCGTACCACCAGTCATGTAAATGGTACCTATCAAAATGCTACCAACATCCATTCGTTCGAACCCAATAAAAAATTGAAAATAACAACAAATTGTGGAAAAGAAAATATTTATTCAATTGCAATTATTAAAAAACAGCATATATTTAACTCTGTACAAAAAACCCAAGAACTTTTTTTGATTTTAGGGTTGCGCAATTTTCATGGAACCATTTTTTACCATATTTATTCGAGCACTGAATCATGTCCTATGAAAACTCCTCTCAAATTTCCTGCTCATTAATGTTTATTTGTATATGCGCTAGTAGAAGTACTTGGAAGTAAAATAGGATTGGGCGTGCTTTCTTTTGTTTTCTTAGTTTTATTCTGTAGTTTGGTACCAGAAATCAGTTTTAACAATTTTCTCTTAGACTTTCTAAATACTCCTTGTGGAGAGTGCTTGCCATTGCAGATTGGGAGCCTTTCTTCCTTCGTTTGGTTATTTGTGGGGTCATTTTTAGCAGTGGGTAGATATCTTCACACCTCCATCTGTGTTTCATGTTGTTCGGTAACATTGCAGTCAATTCTGCTTGTCCGACTTGACCTGAATCAACATTATCCAAATTGATATCTACTGCATCGAAATTTTCAGTTTGTGGTTCATCTTCTTTTAAACCACTCCTATTCAAAATGTCAGAAGCAGCAAACTGATGTTTTTTGGAAATATGACGGGCCAGACCCCACTTCCACGAAATCCACCTACAGCATTTTCAACAGTAGCCACCTTCCATACTTCCATAGGCTTCAGCTATTAGGTGAGATATTTAAAACTGTGTTATAAAAAGACCTGGATTGCTACGTATCCATTTTTCTATCGCTTGATGGTAGTAAAATTGTAAAGGCTTAAAAATGTCACGTCTAAGGGCTGAGGTCTCCATGGTATCTAGTAATTTTCAATGCTTCTAAATTCGTTGCAATACCTTTTTCTTTTGAAGATTATTATCATAGGAGATAAAGATTATTAATTATTTATTAATCTTAATAATTATTCCAATTAGATAACATTTACATTAATTAATATTACACCTTGTCGCACAACACAGATGGGTAAATCGTACCAGTACGATTTACCATACTTGTACGGATTCGTTTAGGAAAGATGTGGTAAAACTACCCTTAGCTGCAATTACAGACAACAACACTCCTCCGTTTATGTTAATCGCAGACTACCGACTTTTTTCGCAAGTGAAGTTGTATGTTGTACTTAGTATGTGTAGTATGTATGAATGAAGCAGTTGCGAAAAAAAGCCTTACAAATGAATAGACATGCATATTGTTACATACACATATTTTCGATGCTAGACAATAGAAAACCAATTTAATTCCATCATTTCCAAAGAATTAGTGTATTTCAATAACATTGTAAATATTAACGTTTGTTTATATGTAATTCTTGTAAAGGTACCATGCCCAGCTTTGACAGATATAGTAGCGCCCTTGCACTATTTAAGTTTCAAAGGAGCCCACCAAACCACTGAGTTACCATAGCGATTTTTTTGTGCTTGTTCATTTAACAATTAATAATGTAAAAATCATGAAGAAAACATGGTTGGGATCCTTTCTGCGTGTGGTGGATACATGAGTACAAAATGAAATTGCAAGGATATTTTATTATGTTTCTGGCACTGATTAAATAATTTAAATTATTGTTTTAAGGCTGACGTTTATAGACAAGAAATGACACTTTAGTAAGACAATGATAGGACAAGACAACTAAACTATAAAAATGTTGGAATTCAAAGATTTCCTTAATTTTTCGTAGTGAAAATTCACGGAAAACATGGGCACGTATATAAACATCGAAAAGTATCTTTCCTGTTTTGTAAAATTACTGATTGTTATAAATATCTACTCATATACATTATTCACGCAACTGGTTCATTAGGAGGATACGAAGTTACCATGACACCATTTTGTTGAAAATTTGAATATTTCGGTTACCGGCCATGAACTTTTCAATGAAAATATTTTCAAAACTATTGCACTTCCGTTATACCGGAAGTTGCCACCAACTTTGTTGTTTTAAATGGAACACCCTGTATATTTTTGGATTCTACGTTAAATTTTAGGGTCACTTTGTATAAACTTTTCCATATTTAAAATTAGCTGTTTTCAAGATAATGTGATTTAAAAAAATGCATGCAGCACTGTTGGCTTCAAAAGTATATGCCTCAGAAACAGTTCACGCGGAAATTCTTATTTTTGGGCCAATGAAAGTAGAAGTCATGGGGTTCTAATTGATAAACTCGAGGAAATTCAAACGTGCCATTTTTTTTAATGGAACACCTTGTATATTTTCGCATTTCTGACAGAAAAGAAATTTAGGAAGATTAAATGATACTCTTTGCGTTTTGAGAAAGTTAACAGCAACAAAATCCGATCATGGTAACTTCATATCTTTCTAATGAACCAGTTGCGTGAATAACCCTGTATTAATGTAGAGGTTGTTCGTACAAATAACAATTTCTATTGAAGATCACTGATATAAAATGCAATATTTTAATCGAATATTTCTTCATCAATTTATCTGATTATAAATTCGCAAAATTTACACGATAAATACACTATGAAGTAACTACTATAAAAATTTGTATCTGGCCGAATCAGAGTAAGATGGACTTGGTACGTTCTTTAACCTGAGCATAGCTCGTATAAATATCTTATTCAGAATACGCAAAAGTATCATAATATTTAAATGGATGTATTGTCCTGACAGTACAACAATTACACTATTCTCCGATAATGTGAGAATATAAAAAATATAATATAATATTATCGCATCCCAAAGGTATATGCAGATTCTTAAATAAAAAGCGACAGTTGGGTGATAATACCCACGCTAAAGTATAATATGGAGCGAGGGGATCGCAGCCAGAAATTAATTAAAAATTTTTCAACCACTCTGCATTCTCCAGCTGAATTATGTTGGAAGATATTACATGCAGAGTGCAATTTTATCTTCCAAAAGTTAAGAATGAAATGTGTGCATGTAAAAGTCTAACTACCAATTGCAGAACGCTTTCGGAGAATACATTTTACATATAAAAATGTCAAATTTGTGCATATCCGTCTAAAGCGTGGGTTTATATCAAACTTTGAATTGCATCGTACAAAATACATATTCCATTTACGTAACGTTCATTTCTGGATTTTCTATATTTTAGGCATAAGGACAAGTTGACATCAGATATCATTTGGCGCCTTATAGATATATAAAAACTGGTAATATCAGGCAAATGTTGATAGTGATGATAATGATAATACTATGGAGGATTAAATATAAACAAACCTAAGGATATAGATAGGTGGCATTTAGCCCGACCCCTTCACCGAGTCTGTAAGGTAACAAGATAAACGAGAAGGATGTTCATGAGTCTGAGATACTTTATAAATATTATATTTTAATTTTAATTAAAGTTGCTTTACGCACTTTAAACAATATAGTGAACCAAAATTAAACTGCATTAAAGTTATAAACGTAAAAAATACAATGTAGTCCCTAAGTGGGAGATTTTGCTACATTGGTTTCCTCTGTTGCGTTAAAAGTTACCTATTTCTTCTCCATTTTCTTTAGGTTATAAATTAAGGTCGAATGATGTTCATTGTCAGACTATAGGAGAGGCTTTGTCGTCCATGTTCCGAACTATTCAAATTTTCACTCAACTTTCCTATCGAAATCACGAACTCATCTCCAACTATTCTACGCAGAGTCAATCCCAGCCAAGTCCAGAGGGATCCAAGCTACCTTGCCTAAAAAGCATAAGGCGCCGCTATAATCAACGTTTCCATCTATAATTACAAATATTTCCGAAGAAATTCCTAGGAAGCTCCCAACCGCCCCAAACATCGATGCGACAGACACTGCCGGAGACCGATGCTATTGGCAGAGCAGCCACCGAGGACGCGCTGCAAAAATACAAAATTCGCCTCAGTTTCGAATTTCGCAAACTGAAAAGTTTTCCGGTTACTACGGAATTCGAATTGAGGAACCACAAAATAAAAATAAAAGCACTATGCCAAGAACACAAATCAATAATCAGTTGCAGTTGGTGATATTCCAAAAATGGAAAAAATTCAGAGAGGTCAACGGTCCAGACCTAAGACGACAGGATATCTGCGTACCTATCCTCAGCCCTGATGCCTTCCAGTTAATAGCCTCAAAATTGTATATGTTGCTAAATATACCCTTATTTATTGGAATTAATATAAAAATCTTTATAAATACACAAATTTACAAACATTTAAATTTGTGTATATATAAATAACACGAACTCAAAGTTCCCATTGCTACATAGTATACACAACCGCCCAGGCGTTGTCCACCCTTCAGTGAATAATCTGAGGAATACAGAGCTCCTAAAGCAGATATACACAAGCCCTCCAAGGAAGCAAAAATCAATTTAAACTCTATAGCGTCCATATAAACACAAGCTCATAAAGCTTCCGTACAGGCACTCTAAAGAGGCCACACACTCAAATACAGAAATACACCAGAGTGTCATACTCGACTGTGTTCAATAAAGCCAAATGTCGCTAAAAACATAAGTGCAACAGGCAAGACAACCAAGCAAATGAAATCGTTTCCCACATCTCTAGGAATTTACCTCGCCTATGGTGGAGGACAATCAACCAGCGCGGTGTATACACCTCCAAGCGTCCGTTGAGGTTAACATGATGAGTAAGGCGACCAAACATCCCGTTTGTTCACCAGCGAGGAGGAAACGGGTGTCCGAGCACATGGGGATTTCGGTAAAAATATTGGTTTTCCCCATTTTAGGGCTAATTCCCGAGAAAAAGGCAGTGAAAGACGACGGTCTCAATGAATTAGCAATTTCCTGCTCGTCGGTATCTGATTGGCAAAATAAGATACCTACATACTATCATGGTGAATGGTTTGTAATTTTTTCCCAGCATCAGTCCAGCATAAAAGAGGTCGCCATTTGGAGTAAGTAAAATTCTACTAAGCCTGGAAAATTGCGCAGCCACCACCGTCCATAGAAGAGACCTGTCAATCACCGCTTGTTTAGAGACGCCGCGCAGCAATTATTCACTAGGGTATAGGTAAACCAAGCCAAACTGTAGCGTAGAGAAAAATCCTAACTATCACCTATGTTACCGCATATATAATACCCAAATCTACTAATTGGTGACTTGGAGAGTTAATTCTATCTCAGTCTGCCGATCCGCTGCTCCGCCGAAATAGATGAGCTCAGTAGAGGCCAAATGTAAATATTCTTGAAAAGTTTTATTCCTGAGTGCAGTCTAACTCTCTCTAGACCTCTGGACATACCGCAGTTCAAGTGTCATAATGACTAAAGTACCTACTTCCCGCCAACGAAGTATACTTCAAAAACTAGCGTTGCTGTTTTCTCTTACATATTTTTGATGTACTGATGCACTGGTTGTCAAAAAACTTAACAGAGAAATATGGTCTGAATTCTTGAGTATGTAAAAAATATTTTTCTTCTTGCCTGTGATTTGGTCTGAGAATGATTTTAGCCACCTAGTGCAATGGAGAAAGATGAACAAAAAGCAACAAAAAAATGGACTGACAGATTTAAAAATCCATCGTTTTTCTCTACAAAAGAACAAGAAGAACGATTATTTAAAAGCACTAAAATATACTTTAAGATTGAACTCAAGAGAGGGACGTAATCGTTTTCCTTATTTTTTATTTTCAATAAATTAATTTAGTTTACGTTGAAATTCCATATTATCTTCAGAATTCCTTCTAAATATATATAATATTGTCATCTTTCGGCAATGTAAATACATTGTAGTTTTCAGTAATGCTTCATTGTTATATATATATAACTTCAACGTTATTTAAAATTTAATACCTTACATCGATTTTTCCATATTTTTCAGCGCCGATACGCTCACCCTAATGTATCTGTTTGAAAAAAGAATATTCAGATTATATCAACGTAACCCAATCAATATCAATGTACAGTTGTACATGAATTTAAAATACAAAACTGGACTTAAGATCCATTTTATAACGAACGGTAACTAGCTGAAAACATTTTATTGAAATGTTAATAAAGAACAGCATTCCATTTAAATAATCTAACACAGAATAGTATTTCAAATTATCCACCTACCATCTAAGATCCATTTTTTAAAATCTGTGACAATTGTGTATTATTAATTGACTTAATTTAATATTTAGGTATTAGTTTTCTATTTTTTATTGCAATCTATATTAAACAACCAAAGTACTCCATATTACACTACCGCTTTTAGATGAAGATAAAGAGCTCCGTAAAAAATATTAAATACTCTCGAGCAGCAAAATAAAAATATTCATCCACATTTAACACAACTTTTCTGTTTTTAATTGGTTCTAGCTTAATAGACCGATCAAAATAACTCATTTAGAGGGAAAAAAAAAGAAAATTGTTACCTGGACTTTTATAAGTGGAAATGGTAAAGGGGCTTATAATAAACGAAAAAAAAATAAATAAATGCTTGAGCAGGGGCGACGGAGGGTTGATTTTGGAGGTGGAAAAGTTATGAAAAATTGTATCATTGGGATTTCTGGCGAAAAAAATCTAGATCATGCAAAAATCTACAACTTTTGTAGAGGTCATTTTTTAACATAACCTCAAAATTTCCGAGAAAAATGCGAAAAACAGTTTTTTTATGATTTTTCGTTTTTTACTTCTCATTTCCGCAAAAATAATTTAATTTTGACGAAACTTGGTGAAAGTATACCTTTCTCTGTCTTAAATAACCTCAAATTTTTTTAGATAAAAAAATCAAGAAGTTTCTGAGATATTCATTTTTTTCGGCCTGAAACACTTTTTTTTCAAAGAAAAATTCTACTTAAAAAAATCATCGTACAGAGTTCTGCCGGTAATCATTTTTTTCGTTTTGACATATACTTTTTGGTGAAATAAAAAAATTTGTAATCACAGTTCAAAAACATGCTCAAAAATGTAAAAAATTAAAAAATGACTTGCAGCAATGAATTTTTCAGTAATTGTTGATAATTTGTTTAAATTAAAAAAAAATCAAAAACTGATTACACCATTCAATTGTACGGAAAAAATACAAAAAAAAATGTCTCATTGTTTGACCCAAAACTATTTTTGTACAGTATTGCTATAAACATAAGTCGAATAGTGAATAAATAAAATAAATAATATTTTTTTTCCGTAGGATCGATTAGTGTACTTATTTTTTTTTAAAGTTTGATGAATTCATAGATATACAGTGTGTCCAAAATAAGGATGGGATACCATTAGGATCTAGCAAACGGTAAGAGATACGGGGTGTCTCAGATTAGAAAAAAGTTGTGTTTTTTTATACCTAACAATATGCTGTTTAGAAAGTTTTAAAATTCCAGAAAAACCCGAAATTGTTTAATTTTTTCTGGCTTTATTTGAAAACGAATTTTAAAATAAATTACATATTTACAATGCCACTTTTTTCGCTCTATACAATGGCGCAACATTTTTGCAATCCGACGTTTCGTCTTCGAGGGGCCATCGTGGGGTTAATTTTTTTAAATACGTCGCTGCTATTTTTATGACAAAATCTAGTCATTTTTAATTCTGTAGTAGATGATATTACTATCGTAATCCCTTAAAAAGGTTTTTAGCTATCATTTAAAATTTTTCCCTAGTACGGCTCTGAACGCTTTTGAAATATCTATTTTATGAAGTCATAACAGTATAAAAGTCAGTACAGCACAAAATATCCAATAATTTTTTTTACTACTACTATTAGCAATACTAACTGGAAATAATAAAATATTTCATAAATTTGTATTATTTTTTTATTAGGTACAACTTTTTAAATTATGGATTAAAAAAATTGTTGGATATTTTGTGCTGTATTGACTTTTATTCTCTCCGCGCTCTCTCTCTCTCTCTCTCGCCTCCAATAGATACAGGTATTTTGAAAGCGTTCAGAGCCGTACTCAGAAAACATTTTTAATGATAGCTAAAAACCTTTTTAAGCGATTACAATAATAATATCATCTAATACAGAATTAAAAATGACTAGATTTTGTCATAAAAATAGCAGCGATATATTTAAAAAAATTAATCTGATGATGTCCTCTCGAAGACGAAACGTCGGATTGCAAAAATGTTGACGCCACTGGATAGAGCGAATAATGTGGCATTGTAAATATGCAATTTATTTAAAATTCGTTTTCAAATAAAGCCAGAAAAAAAATAAAACGATTTTGCAAAATTGCGGGTTTTCGGATTTCGCGTCAACAGTAGACTCTGCTGTTAATACTTTGTATTGCTGAAATCTCAAATCGTCCAGAGATAATTTATCATTTGAGCATTTGTAATTCGACCTAGATGTTTATAGCAATACTGTACAAAAATAAAGTTTTGGGTCAAACAATGAGACACAGTTTTTTTTAATTTTTTTCCGTAGAATTGATTGGTGTAATCAGTCTTTGAATGTTTCTTAATTTAAACAAATTATCAACAATAACTGAAAAATTGATTGTTGCAAGTCATTTTTAATTTTTTTGCATTTTTGAGTATGTTTTTGAACTGTTATTACAGATTTTTTAATTTCACCAAAAAATATATGTTAAAACGAAAAAAATTATTACCGGCAGAACTTTGTACGATGATTTTTTTAAGTAGACTTTTTCTTTGAAAAAAAAATGTTTCAGACCGAAAAAAATATAATACCTCAGAAACTTCTTGATTTTTTCATCTAAAAAAAATTGAAGTTATTTAAGACAGAGAAAGGTATACTTTATAAGGTATATAAGTTTTTTCAAAATTAAATAATTTTTGCGGAAATGAGAAATAAAAAACGAAAAATCAGAAAAAAAAACGTTTTTCGCATTTTTCTCGGAAATTTTGAGTTTATGTTAAAAACTGATCTCTACAAAAGTTGTAGATTTTTGCATGATCTACAACTTGTGGCCGCCCCTGCTCAAGCATTTATTTTTTTTAGGTTTATTATAAGCCCTTTTACTATTTCCACTTATAAAAGTCTAGGTAACAATTTTTTTTTTCTCCAAGTGTAATTTGGTTGGACTATAAGTCGGTAGTACAGTCAGTACAAATTAGTATTTATTCCAATAAGAATTAGAATTTCTTTCAGCATTTTCGACAATAAATTAGACTTCTCCAAATGCATATTCTGTGATATTCTCTAAGGAAATTCCTTTCCACCGTCTACCTAAACTTCTGGTTGGAACAATCGCTTTTGTTCCAGCCAAGAGTAAAGTTAAGTGTTTGAGTTGCACACCCAATGTTTACATGCCGTTAGAACGAGGCAAATGGTCAAACTTTACGCGCTAGAGCCACTTTAGTTCTGAAAATTAGAAGAGAATTTATGACAGTATTTGCCAGTTTGCTAGAGGCCTACTCAAAGTAAAGGGTTACTTCATGTAAACACATAATTTAATAACGTAGAATGTAACTCATAAAAAATGGATGAAGCTTTAGGGAAGCTGTCAAGATAAATCGAAAAAATTCTGAAAGGGGTGCTGAAATATTAGTTTAACGTTATATGATTAATTTGTTTAGTCTAAACGTTTCAATGCAATTTCCATAATAAATATTTGAAAATTCAGTAACCATAATCGTACAGGGTGTACCTAAAATGGATAGTCCAATCTTAAGGTCGGATTATATGCCACAAATTAATTAAAAGATCTAAATGTGCAACGTTTTCGAAATGCCAAGATGTCCAAAATAATGAAAACATACTTTGTGGTTGAAAAAACAGTTGACGTAATAATATCTTATTTCCTTCATGGATAACGCGATTACTTGAATTATTATTGTCGTTATTTCAGAAGTAACTTCATGTAACTCTCAGCAACAATTACACAGGCACATATATTTTGCAACGGTAATAGGAATTGTTTTCTCAAGTATTCGAAGTACATATTTTCCCTCTTTATCAAGAACTTTCACGAATTCCTTTATGAAACCAAGTGTAGTATAGAATGGTGGAAATAATATTAATATTAAAATTCTGTGTATGAATGATATTAGGACAAGAAAGTTTCACTTGTTGCCTTGCTATTCAATCAATTTGGTTTCAGAAACAGTCTTTCAACTACTCTAGCCATTAAGAAACTGACCAGTGTTATAAACTTTGGCTTTGAGCAAAGACAGTTTATGTGTTCACAATTTTTAGACCTTACCAAAGCTTTGGTCTGTGCGTCCTATGAAACTTTTACAAATAAATTGCATTATTATGGCTTTACAATTCAGAGTACTGATTTAATAACATCATATCCCAATAGGCAACAATATATAACCCAAAACAATGACAGGTCTACTTATCTCAGTGCAGGAGTACCACAAGGGTCTGTGCTTGGGCCTGTACTATTCCTGATTTACGTGAATGATTTGTCACGTTCTATTGATAACTCTCTATTAACTATTCAGTTTGCAGATGACACTAATATCACGGGTCAAGGTTTTGAACTGAACGAGCTCCTTGATCGAACTAAACAAGCTGAGTTAATGATGCAGGATTGGTTTCTATCGAATAATCTAAGCCTAAATGGAGCTAAGACAGAAACCACGATATTTATCCTGCGGGATACTGATCTCTCGGAAAATCCGAAATCTGTCAAATTTCTGGGAGTATATCTAGACCCTAAGTTATTATGGAATCACCATACAACGCATGTTTGCAACAAAATATCAAAAAATCTGTATTTGCTACGTAATTTGACTCGTCAAGTATCAGTACCAACCTTGATTACAGCATACCATGGCCTCATTAATTCTGTTTTATCTTATGCTATACTAATCTGGGGTCATGCTGCTTCAGCTTGTAGTGTATTCAGCTTGCAAAGAAAAGCTATAAGAATAATATCAGGACTTAAATTCAAAGATGACTGTGACAGCAATTTATTTTGTTGAAAATTCTAACACTCCCTTGTGTATATATATTACAATGTTTGCTGTATGTTAAGAGTCATATCGTAATGTATCCAACTCGTAGTGTCACGGTACTAGATATAAAGACATGCTTAATAATGCGTACCTGAGGCTTAGTAGAACAAGAAATGGAACAGCATCTGGAGTGTTAAATTGTATAACGTTTTACCACATGAAACAAAAAGTTTAAATTTTATTAGTTTTAACCGTAACGTGAAACAATTTTTATTAAGACATGCTTTCTATAGCATAGATGAATTTTTAAATAAAAATATGCAGCAGATGCATCCCATCTGTTTCCGGTCTATTCTTGTTTTAGTTATTTGTTGCCTTATTTATCTTATTATATGGCATCTATGTATTCCAATTGTCAGTCTTTACTGTATTTTTTCGTTTGACTATTTACGTTAATGTTTGTATTGTATCTAATTTGTATGTGTATTTTACATTTTGATTTTGTGTTTTTAGACGTTAGATTTTACTCTTACTCCTACTATAAAACTCTATCCTTAATTAATTTCATAGGCGTCCTTAAAAAAGTTTTCTGCTAAAGGTAAAAAATTATAATAATTTGTATCTAATGTGTAGAAAATTTCTATTATATGTTCCACATGGCCAACAACATATTTTAATTATTTATGTCCTCAATTTTATTATATTGGTGGTAAATTGTGATAATACATATTAATAAACAAAACATCCCTCTTATTTCTTCATTTCGCAATTGTAATATTAATGATTGATAGAAGGTGCGTATAATAAATTAATATTACCTGTATCGCACCAAATTCCGCATTGCTGCACTGCACTGCTGGGCAATTTATCAACCACTTATCAACTGCTGAGATTTATTGCCCAGTAGCCCAATGCAACTGTGTTTGTTTTCCTTTGGCCGCGTTCGCATTCTTCAACTGGGCATATACATTTCTACCACCTCCACGTTTAGTTCGACCAGACCTGTATATGGCTAAATAAATATGGGAACAAGTTTTTCAAATATTTCAATGTCGAGTTGCTGCGTCAGCGACCGAACCTGGTACATACTGTCAATCTGTTGGATCTTCAATTAATATCGGAAAGACTATAACTGCAGCAGAAAATTTAAATTAATTTTTCTCTCACTATCTAGATATGTATTTTTACGGTATTCAACAAGTATATCTTTGTCTAAATTAAATACAGTGATGTTTCAAAAACATCTGCATTTCATCCCCACTGTGACAGATAGTACGTGTTTGATACACTGAAGTGCTGGCGATATCTTTTTTGGTTGGAGATGCAATATTTAGAAACGGTGATTTTAAAGTTTGCATTTGCTTTCTTTTCAACGGCTTCTACGTAGAAATTTCCTAATTCGGGAAATAAAGGTGAACCCATAGCTGCCCCTTCAGTTTCTTCGTAAAATTGATCCCTAAAAGAGAAGAAGATTCAATTGGTGTACACTTTTGAGAGTCTATTCTACTCTCATCCTTCTCTTATGTTCTTCGATGAGCTTTCGATCAAGTTCTTTCAAAGCTTCTTAATTGCAATAAGTCAATAAAATTTACAGCGTTTTGACGTGGTCTTTCATACTAGGTTTTTAATTTTGTAACATACATGTACGAAGTGAATATGGCTGATACAGTTGCACTCGCAAGAAGACTTGTAAGTGCGATACACTATAAAAGTTAGCGTAATATAAAGAAACACAAGTGTCAATTAAAGATTAAAGAACGCAGAGAAATCAACAGTTGTGGAATACAGAGCAGAAGTAGCGCGGTCAATAGATACTACTAATATTCTAATAAAAAAAAGATTGGTCAAGACTCTACAGAGAATCAACGAAAATGTAAAATATTGCAATTTTTTAAAGTTTGAATCTGCTTTCTTTTCAATGGCTTCTACGTAGATATTTCCTAATTCGGGAAATAATGGTGAACCCATAGCATATTATATATTATTATTATATATTATTATTATATATTATATATTATTATATTATATAGCCATATTGCAATTATTTCAACCAAGACAATTACTCAAAAAACAAACTCAAATTTGGAAACGGCTCAGTTTCAGAGTTTCAGAGTTTCAAAATTTCAGAGAAAAGATATTCTGTACAAATAAATCGATGCAAAATTTGGAATTTAATTTAATGGTCCTAAGTTTTATAGAAAAATATATTCTTCTCTCATTTAAACTGTAGTACTGGAGAAGATTACTATTTACGGTAAGAAGCTATAAAATGATTCACTACAGAATGTGACAAGAGGGTACTTTAGTTTATAAAGAAGTAAATATTAATTAGCCTATTCTAACTTTTCCCGACGTTTTCGAGAATGAAATTTAAATACTCCTTACACAGTCTATTTGCGAGCAAATAATATGCTTAGCGATGTTGATTCTTTCCAATTATAAGGCCGAATTGGCAGTGAAGTTTTTAATTTTAACTTCTCACTCTGACAAAGAGAATATTTCCAACAGACATGAATTTCTGCGTCAAATAATTTGCGTCACCATTATTAATGCCTTTCAATTAAATTTGTGATAACTGAATTTGTTTTTTTATTATTCAAATAATCTTCGTTTATAATCACCAGAAGGTTTGAAGTCCAGCCTCTGACATTTCGAATAAAAACGACATTGCAAGTTTGGATTACAACAAAAAAGTGTTTCTGGAAAAATAAGTAAGGCTTATAAATTTTACAGCCGACAATTTAATACTTGTATTTAGACAAAATTTTATTTTTCCATGCCAAGTTAGGAAATATATTTAACATTCAATACAACAACAATAACAACTAATCTACTACAAGGTAAGCCTGTCTACTGAAAACCCTCTACATATCAACACCAGGCAAAACAGAACAAGTACGCGGAGCGCACATGGCTCCATCTGTCGTGCTAACGCGACCTGCTATATTGCCAGGTACTTTGTTGTACGACTGCCACCCACAGAGGGCGAAACACAATGTTTTAGTTGTCAGTGTTGCGAGAAACAACTACTCCGCGTGCTATATGCCCCGCCTCACATAGAATTATACTCGGAACACCTAGTGCAACCCACGAAGCACAGACCGATTTCGGACTTATTAGTCCTCATCAGTGTGGTCTGGAATAAAACTGTCGAAGGTTATGTCAACTTAAACAAAAGATTACAATTTATATTAGAAAATACAGCCTTGGCCTTGGCAGGCAATTTCCTTGTAAACCTCCATTCGTATATGAGTATTCTCTATATAGATTGTAAGTTTAAGCGGGGGTCAGTTTTTTAGGGGTAATAGCACGTGTTCCGCTGAATACTAATCTGAAATTATATTTTTTTTAATTAAATAAATAATCGAGTTGCAATTAGTTTTTTAAAATACACTTGTGTACGCCGCTACTGTAATCATGTATTACAAATACATGAATTGTAGGCAACTTACAATGCATGTGAAGGGAGACAGTGTCGGTAAATAGTCACGAAAAGCGAAGAGCGTCAGTTTTTGTTCCGCATTTGGAAACAGTACATCTAACTGTGAATTTGAATGTTTCTCATAGTTGGAAGCCATCAACAGACTGTTTATTTTTGTGTATCTCTTTTATCATTATTGATTACTGCTTGAGTTTTTTTGTTAGGTTACTTGTTAAGTACTATTTGAGTGGTGAACACCCATTCAACAAAAGTAACTCGCGGCGAATGGTGTGGAATTCTGCATGCGATGCGACTAAAGCACCTTTATTTGAGGTTACACTAGCTTCTCCAGCGGCGGGGTATGAAAATTATTTAAAAAAAGGTTAAAAAAATTGATAAAGGTCAAAGGAGCCTCCCTGTGTATTGCCTGCGCCGTCTGCCGCCTCCTACGTTTCAAGGATACTTACGAATCGGCCGAGAATATGCCAAACAACAATATTTGTGTATTTCTTTTGGTGTATATCCTCTAACTAGACATAAATAGATCTGCCTGTGACAGTTTTTTTATACAAAATCATAATTTCGCACAATTTTGTTACATATTCTGTTATCTGTGCAAACCCTTTGAACAGTGATTCATAGTCAAAAACTAAATATGTATGGTTGGTTGACCTAAGTGATATTCAAGAAATTAAAACTAAGTAAAAAAATACATATTTGATGAAATACTTCACAAAGTTGTTAAAAAACTATTGAAAACTATTAAAATCAAATCTATAAATTGTAATTGTAAGAAGTAATTTGTGAACTAGTGAAAATAAAATATATAGAACTCCACAATATTGTATTTTTCTCTCACACACTGTGCATATTTTATTCAAATGACTTTTCTGATTGTCTCGTATGTTCAAGTTATTATCAAGTTATTTGTATCTGCACTATTATTCAATACAAGATTATGCTATATTGAATACCATATTTACTTCACTTTTACTTTTTTCTATTTTTTTGTTTTTTTTTGTCTGTATAGCTCTAACTCTTCTGTTTTTGCCGTGTTTTTTTATTATTTCTTTTGCTCTTATTCTGTTTTAGTTGTTTTAGAACGACAGATGGAGCTATTTGCGCTTCGCGTACAATGTACCTCCTTGTCGTAAGGATACGACTGTATAACGGCTGGATCGTTCGTCACTTGTCTCACCTATGGCACACTGATGAGGACTAGAGATGGGCAATACGGATCTTTTTAATGATCCGCATGATGCGAAATGTATCGACATAAAGATCCGCATCAAAAGATCCGCATCAGGGAATCGTATTCACTGTGGATGTACAAGTACAGTTTGTACTTGTACATTTTGTAAATGTGTGGGTTTGTCGCTCACTCATTCCCGTTAAATTTTTTGCAATCATCTATAAATTAATTTTTTAGCGATGAACGATGAACTTAAGTAGAAACGAAGCAATAATATATTTGAACTCAAGTTGAGCATCAAATTATTTTCAAATTAATTGATATTTAAATTTATTTTCGGTCAAGCGATTCAACATTTAAATACGAAATACACATCACTCTGACAATTACTTTTTACATTATAAGTTTGTTTCAGACTACACAATTTCATATAATGTATTTCAATATTTAATTTCCTATGCACTAAAGTGTTTCTAATGCATCGTATCTCATCGACCTGTATCGGACACGAGAATCAGTTGAGAGTGTTGAGACCGATTCATTCCCAATTCGCATTGATGCGGTGATGCGAACATACGAAATTATTTTTATATCGGTATACGTATGAACTGATTCCCAGTATGCGTGCGTCTCCCATTTACTCATTCCTGTATCGCATACGAGAATCAGTTGATACCGATTCACTTCACTTCAGTCTCAACTTACATTGATGCGGTGATGCGAAACATACGAAATTATTATTGCATCGGGATCCGCATGAATCGATTCCCACTAGAGATCCGTATGATTTATACGTATGATGCGGATCTTGCCCACCACTANCATCAAATCAATCATTATTTTAAATTCATTGGAAAATTAAATTCTTATAATTAGACTATATTAACAAAATTTTGGTTTCTCAAATAAAGCAATATGATTTAAAAAAATTTAGAAATAATTACCAAATTTTGTTAATTCTTTATATTCTATATTTTATCTAATTTAAATGTTAAAACAAAATTTTTATATAAGTAATAGTGACGTCCACTACCACTAACGTTTATTTGACTTTTATACTTTTATTACTGTTCTATTTTGACGTATTAATCAAATGTTTATTCACTTACGAATTCTGTTAAGTTCTTTATCTTATGTAAACATTATATCCCACTGGTCTTATAGTGTTTCTATATTCTGGATCATTCCTTTACTTGAATTCTAGTCCGTGTCTCCTTGTTTTCCTTTTCTCTTAATACAACTGCCAAATCTTGATTATATTCTAATGTTCTATTTATTTCTATTTTCTATTTGGAACAGTATTTGGTTGAGAATATATTGATTCTCGATAATTAATTTGTATTTTTTTTCCAAATTATCTTAATTTTTTTTATGTCATATTATTCTGACATCTCAGCACACCTCTCCTTTTTTTTATCCAAATCCGTTGCCATCATAGACCTAGTAAATAAGGTCTATGGTTGCCATACTACATGTCTTGTTATTCACATCTTTTTAAATTTTGTATAACTTTCCTGTATTCACACACGTTTTACCTTATTATCTAAATTTTACATAATTTATTATTCTTTTTTTTACAATATATAATATCTAATATCTGATTTGCTTTAATTTTCCAAATGTTAAAATAAATAATTCTAATTATTTTTAAATTTTAAATCAAAATCATTTGAAATTCCTTATGTATTTCAATATATATATATAGAAGGCAGGCCAAGTGGAAAATTGCAGGTAAATAAATACAGGAAACTTGTGGTACACATCTGAGAAAGTTATGCAAGGAAGTCAAAAGCTAATATTAAGGTAATTACACAGCCCCACAAAAAAACTAAAGGAGCTTAGTTGTTGTTATTCCCATTTTTATTTAGCCATACCCATATATAGGTCTAGTTGCCCAGTTGAAGAATGAGCGCGCGGGTAAACGCGGCGCAAACACAGCCACACTGGGCCACCTGGTCATAAATTCTATTGTCAACAAATGGCCTAGCAGTGCAGTGCACGATGCGAAATTTGATGTGATTCAGGTAATTTTAATTTCTTATAGACACTTTCTATAAATCATTCATATTACAATTACGAATGGGAGAAATAAGAGGGATATTTTGTTTACTAATATTATCACAATATGGCATTTTAGAGACCTCTTGAAACGGAACAAAACGAAATTTACCACCAATATAATAAAATTGTTTGAGGACATAAATAATCAAAATATGTTGTTGCTCAAATGAACATATAATAAAAATTTTCTACACATTATATACAAATTATTATAATTTTTTATTTTTAGCAGAAAACTTTTTTAAGTTGTTACATACGATTATATTATATTAAATAAAAATGCGTTCTACTTTACTGAGTGTTTGTTATTAAAATTTAAATGTAATACCAAAAACTATCTCAGTTCATAAAAGTTAAATTACTTTCTTAATTATTTATTTACAAGTTAAAGTAAGTAAGTAAAGCTGAAAACTTCTATAATAACAACGTGAAGCTCAGAGTAAACACAACTCTATTCTTATAAATTTTCTGGGCCAATGCATCTCGTGCAATATTTATAAATTGTTTCTCAACCTACAGCGCTTTATGCATGCAGAGGGTGCAATTCTGAATATTCTTTTTATACCCACATACTTCTCCGGAAATTAAAAATTTTCCATAAGTCTGATGGTCAATTTGAATGGAAAAAATGGCTGAATGGAAATAATTTCAGGATTTTAATTAATAACGCGTACAAACAATATTCTGAATAGTTTATTTGTAAATATTCTTATAGTTTAGTTTTATTATAGTTCTGTCGTTATTTACCTCTAAATAATAATAATAATAATAATTTTGTTTTATTATAGTTTTGTCGTTATTTACCCCCAAACAGGTAAAGTCATAAAGGAAATAGTTTAAAAAAGTTTTTCTTAAAACTGTTTTCTATTAAACAGAACAAAACGTAACCACTAAAAAATATATCTAACCTCTTTTTAAATATATATATATATAGACCGATTCATTCCCA